>NW_023995659.1:0-94475 GCF_015586225.1 Lucilia sericata | reverse complement strand
ATAATGGTCCTTCAATTTATCAAATTGTATTTCCGATAATTGAAACAAATTTGGGGCTATATTGAATTTCGTCCAGAAATCTACACCTAAATAAGCATTCTGTATTAAATTAGGACATAAGTAGAATTCTGTTTATATTCCATTATATTCTACCATAACATCAATTTTCCCCAGAACTTGATAGTGTTTTCCACCTGCAGTTTGTATGTTAGCAAAAGTTGGTTTTATTGGACTATTTAGCTTGTCTATAATCTTTTCGCAGTCTTTTCCAAGCAGACTTATCGAGGCTCCACCTCGATAAGTGACCTTTTACTAATATATTCTCTAATTTTATCTCGACAAAGGCTCTAGGATCGATATCATAGTTGTTTATATCATCACATTTTCTGACTACATTGCCTATTTCATCACAAAGTGCTTTTTTACTTTTAAATCTTTTCCTAGTTCTTTTGATCCTTTCCAGTTTTGTATTGTCATTTTCCGTATTAAAAATCCTATTTCTAACTTCCATGTATCTTTTCAAACGCTCATCATATGATCCTACTATTCTTCTATTCTTATTTTCCTGCACTACTTTCATATCAATTTCCTTCACTATTACTACTTTCTCATCTTCCATTTTACTCTTTTCAGGTTCACTCACATCACATTGAATGCCTACATTGGCTGTTGTTCGGCTATAGTTTGGGTGGAGCGTGACTCCGCCGTTTTCGTCACACTCCCTATCTTGTTTCCCGAACATTTGGGACAATTAGGAGTAACAACACCTGTTAATCCACATTTATAACAAAATAATGTTCTCTGAACACTGGGACAGTCTGTAAACAAATGACCTGGCAATCTGCAGTTCCAACACAGTATTCTGTCAGTATTGATGTTATTACTTTTCCTGTAAGTACTGTCAGTTTTTATATCTTATTTCATCCACTGATTCCGTTTCTTTTTCTATATCGATTCCTATTTCTACTTCCTTGAAAGTTTGCTTGCGAAAATAATTCCTTTCTACATCCTTATAAGTATCACGCAGATGTTCCACCGAAAATACTTTGACTGAGTAAACGATTTGCGATATACTTTGTTTTACGTTTCGCTTTATTATTCTTATCACCTCATATTCTGGTAATGGATTTTTTCAACCGTGTCCTTAGTCTTCGCATAGCTAAGAAATAGTCATCTATAGATTCACCTGGATGTTGTGACGCTCCTCAAAGTCTCTCAAAAGCTCATACTCTGATTATAGAGCCATATTGAACTCTGAGTGCCTTCTTAATTCTCCCAGGACTCGAGGGGGCTTTGGACGAAACCAGGACCAGCCGGCGCAGCGCCCGGGAAGAGGGGAGGGAAGGCGAACAAGACGAACGAACGAACGAACGAACGAACGAAAACGAACGAACGAACGAACGAAGAACGAACGAAACGAACGAACGAACGAACGAACGAATAAACGAACGAACGAACGAACGAACGAACGAACGAAACGAACGAACGAACGAACTAACGAAACGAACGAAAGAACGAACGAACGAACGAAACTAACGAACGAACGACGAACGAACGAACGAACGAACGAAACGAACGAACGAACGAACTAACGAACGAACGAACGAACGAACGAACGAACGAAAGAACGAACGAACACGAAAGAACGAACGAACGAAACGAACGAACGAAACGAACGAAAACGAAGAACGAACGAACGAACGAAGAACGAAACGAACGAACGAACGAACGAAAACGAACGAACGAACGAACTAAAGAACAAAACGAACGACGAACGAACGAACAACGAACGAACGAACGAACGAACGAACGAACGAAGAACGAACGAACGAACGAACGAAACGAACGAACGAAACGAACGAACGAACGAACGAACGAACGAACGAACGAACGAACGAACGAACGAACGAACGAACGAACGAACGACGAACGAACGAACGAACGAAACGAACGAACGAACGAACGAACGAACGAACGAACGAACGAACGAACGAACGAACGAAACGAACGAACAACGAACGAACGAACAACGAACGAACGAAACGAACGAACGAACGAACGAACGAACGAAGAACGAACGAAGAACGAACGAACGAACGAACGAAACGAACGAACGAACGAACGAACGAACTAAAAACTAAATAACGAAGAAACGAAAAAACGAACGAACTAACGAACTAAACGAACGAACGAACGAACTAACTAAAACTAACTAACTAAACTAACTAACGAACTAACTAACTAACTAACTAACTACTAACTAACTAAACTAACTAACTAACTAACTAACTAACTAACTAACTAACTAACTAACTAACTACAACTAACTAACTAAAACTAACTAACTAACTAACTAGCGGGGCGCTATACATCGCTAGCGATCAGTCGGGATTGGGGGAGTTCGGTCCTCTTTTCAGCCTACCTCGCTTTTTATATAGTCTCTTTTATCTAGACTCCCTATTTTGTCACTAAACTTTACTTTACGTTAAATTAAATGGACCAGTAATCACAGAAAAAAACAAGCCCCTCTGTGACTAGATATGAGAATGATTCTAACAAAGGGAATTGTCAAAGTTACCAAATAAACAGGTTTCCTAGGTGTTGGTAGGAACCTTCGTCTCTCAACCCTCCCTACCGTGATTCTAGTGACGATAACAATGAAATGGTAATTAGAATCCGACAATTTTACTTATCCTAACATCCAATTACATGAGTGAAAACAGATATAAATTACTTAGTACTTCATTCTAAATACAAACTTTTATTTCAGCCATTCAAAATATCAACAAAATTAATTTTAATTAACATTAGCCTAATTTAATTAATATAAGTAAATAGAATAATATATAATAATATATAATTAAGTAATAATAATAACACAAAAAAACTTTTCCGCTTGAAGCAAATAATTATTTAACTTTATATTAAATTCAAATTTTAACACCAAAAGTTTAATAATTTTAATTCATTAATTTCCTTAAATTGTAACGTTTACAACAAAATATATTTAAAATATTTAGATCTTAGTTAAAAATTATTAAAAAAAAATTACACTAACAACGCATATCAAAATTTATTTACACTTTCGAAACTTTTTAAATTTTAACCCTAACATTAGTATGAAAATCTATGGCAACGAATAAAATGTATCACTGATTTTAATTATTTTGGTTCCCGGTGCTTTATCGGTTATTCGTTAAATCGATAACTTATAATTAATAAACACACTTTGCCAATTATTATCAATTATTACAACAACTGACTTGCAAAAATTTGTAATAATAACAATTGTTGCTTCCTTAAGCAAGAATAACAAAAACAATAATAATAACACAGATGAAAGAAAAAAAAATATATGTAAATTAAAACTCACCAAACTTTATCATGATGATCGATGAGGCCTCCTCGAACGTGATGAAGTTGGATTAAAGATGTACCTATATAAAAGCTTAGTGTAAATAGAGTGTAGTTGTTTTTCTCTCTTTCATGATTTGTGTTGTGTATTAGGTGTGATTATGTGTTTTAGGTGTGATTTGTTTTAAAATGTGGTGTTTTCATATGTGTTGTTGTGTATTAGGTGTAATTTGTTTTAAAATGTTGTGTTTTCATATGTGTTGTTGTGTATTAAATGTAAGGAGGTATAAAAGTGTAATATTATTTTAAATTTAGTGTTTTATGTGTAACTTGTAATTTTTTGGTGTTGTGTTTTATATGTAATTTTTTTTTTTTAATTTAATTAAAACTTTAATTAATTTTTCTTTTTTTTTTAAGTTTTTTTATAACTTTAAGAAAGTATCTTAAAATTTAATTTAATAGTTATAATTATTGAAATTCGAATCAAAAAATTTTTTACACAGATACACATAAACTAATCTTAATTTAATTTTAAATTTTTTTTAATAATTGATTTCATTCACCTTTTCTTATCTGTAATTTAAATTAATATAACATGCATACTTAATTTGTAACTTATAATTTTACTTATTATATTCTAATCTTCTTTTTCTCCGTTCTTTTACTTTAGTTCTTAGTTATCACTTCTTTCTCTTTTCATTTTCCATCACTATCTCGGGACTTCTTTTTTCCATTTTTATAGCAAAAATTTTTTTCTTTGTTTTCTTATTTATTAATCTTTTGTTGTTTTCCCATTTTTATTCCTTTAAATCCCAATGTCATTTACTTTGTTTTGCTCAGATTCTTTAACTATACTTCACTGTCTTTTCTATTGATTTTTTTCTTTTTAACTTTACATTTCACTTTCTAGATCTTTATTTTCTTATTTTGTATTACTTCTTCCTTGACTTTTCCTTTTAATACTATTTTAACCACTTTTAACTTTTCTATATTTTAAAAATTCATTATAATTATTGATACTTAGATGTTGTTGTTTTATTTATTTTGTGGTTTGTGTTTTCTAAACTTGTGTTGAACTTGTTAGTGTTTGATGTAAATAAAGGTTTTGTTTTTGTAGCTTTTTGCACATTGATTGTTGCCATTTATTTTAAACTAGATAATATTTAAACATTACTGATGCCACCGGTCCATCATGGACTAAACGATTGATGGCTTATAATAATCTTCATCACACTATATTATATTTGAACACAATTTGATGGTCGTTGGGTTTGGCTGTTTCAAACACTTTTTCCGTAATTTCTGGAGGAGAAGATATTTTTAAACACGTGAAATTCTCTGTGGTGGCTTGCAATAATGATCCTCTAAAGGAATTTTAACAGGTAGTGGCGTAATCTTCTGCTAGGCACAGTCTTGGTCAGGTGTTGGCTTTAAATTTACTTCTACTAGACTCAATCGTCGTTCTACACATCCATTGTAGAAATATTGACCATTTCCGAAAAAATTTGGCAATTTGGGTGGGATCATTCATAGAATGTTTTATATCCCAAACAAACTATTCTTAGAGAGAAGGATTCTTGGAAACGTGACTTACGGGTTGCGTTAAAACGGTTCCAAGAGCCTAAATGAACATTTAATATTTCGGAGATCTTTAGATTTTATTAATAACGAAAATTTTAGAGATTCAACTTACCTTCTCTCTAAAATTTCGAGAACTATGGAGGTCTTAATAAGGATGGTTTAGTCCATCAATGCCACAGGTATGGCGATTGTGTGGAACTGTCCACGAGGTGTGGCTAAAATGGGTTTCTGGTGATCCTCGATATTGGTCAAAAATTTACCTTAAAGGGGATTTATTTAAATATAAAATGGTTTAAAAAAACTCTAAAAATATTCGATATTTACCATGGATTAGATCCTGAGAAGGATAATTTTAAACAAAATTCCTAAAGCTCCACGAGGATTTAAGGAAATTTTTAAGATTTAAAATTATAACTTTATTACCCGAGCATTTGATGCTGTCACTCCAGAAGTCGAAGGAAAAAGGAAATTGGTAGCTTATGTCAATTTTAATGACATCTCGGTTCGAAAATCGGAGACGTGTTTAGTGGGTATATATGCAAATGTCAAATGCAAAAAAAAAATATACTACTTTCGATTACGACTCAACTTTTACTCCTATTCATATCAATTATATATCCTAGACAAAAACCTTTATACGCTTTATTTACATTAAACAAAACAGCAAACAACAATATAATCTATCACAAATAATTAAATAAACTTAAGTTAATTAAAATGTGAAGGATGAAATAAATTGGATGTTATGGTTATGAATTTTCCGAAAAATATATATTAGAATATAAGATAAATAAAATTCAGATTTCTTAAGCATCAATAAAATAATTTAGATTAATGAAAACAGTTAGCAACAATGTTTATTGGCATGTTGATAATCATTCGTATGTAACTAAATGATTTTGTTGATATTGTTGGGTGGTGGCAAAAGTAGATGTTTTGAGTTTGTTTGTTTGTTATATTTTAAATAGTAAACAATTGTAAATCAACTAATTCCATTTCAACAAAAGGTAAATTTTTTGCAGTATTCTTGGTATTTTTTTAACAATATTTAAAATCCAAAAGTTTTAGTTGATCAAATTTTAAATGTTTTGAAGTAATTTACTTGAAAAAATATTTGTACACTGTGTTCGGGAAATCGTACACTACAAAACCGGATTTTATTGACTTGTTGAGTAACAATATTAGCTGGAAGAAGGACGATTATATCCGAATATCTTTAGCATGAAATGTGCCAATTTGTTTACCCTGTAGATCTTCGAGTTGGTAGTAATGATTTCCCAGCTTAGCCTTTACCTTAGCTTTTACGAATAAAGGAGCAAATTTGGCATTGAACCGATCCGCAGCATTGCTTTGGACAAAATTACGACGTAAAACTTCTTGGCCTACCGTAAACGTTTGGGGTCGAGTTCGTAAGTTATAATAATGCTGATTTCTCTCATATGCTGTTTTAATGTGGTTTTGAATATCTTTTGTTATTAATTGCAAACTATCATCTCTATTTAAACGATATGAGGCTTCACCTAAAAGTTTAAGGTTTCGCAATAAGGCGTATGATGACCCATGGGTCACCATATCGAAGCCGAATAGGGCGTGATAGGGTGATGTGTTGATCGCTTGGTGACATGAGTTCCGAAGTGCACAACTAATGGCACTCAGATGCTCATCCCACTTCGCGTGATCTGCTTTCAGGTACGAACGAATACCCGCTATTAAGGAACGATTAACTCGTTCGGAAGCGTTAGCTTGTGGTGAGTAATAGGCTGTATACACATGGTTTATTCCCAATGAGGTTAAGTAAGCGTTAAAATCGTTAGACTTAAACTGTGATCCATTATCGCTAACGATAACTTCAGGGACACCGTACATGTGGAAGATTTGTTGTTCCATAAATGTTTTGATTGCATCTGACGTAAATTTCTTTAACGGATGTAACCAATGGAATTTCGAGAGATGGTCTAATACGATTAACAAACCAATATGGCCGGACTTACTTCTGGGATATGGACCTAACAAATCGATATATAAACGCTGAAACGGACGGATAGAGACAATTTGTTTTCCCATTTCAGGTTTCATCACGAAGTTTGGTGCCTTCGTCGTTTTACAAATTTCGCAATCTCGTATGAAGTCTCTTACGTCTTTAACTAAACCTGGCCAGAAGAATGTTCGCTTTAGGAGATCTACAGTCTTTTGCATTCCTCCGTGAGCTGTTGTTAACGAAGAATGAAATCTATTTATTAAATCCTTTCTTAAACCTTCTGGAATCCAAAGTTTCCACGCAATGCTTTCATTTGTTTCATTGCCGTCGTAATGTTGTGTTCTTATATAGACGAATTCATCCACAATACGAATATCTGGATACTTTTCCTGGTTTTCAAGTATTTTTGTTTTCAATTTTGTATAATCGAAGTCTTTAAAGCAAGGAGAGGATAGGTCTATTTCAGGTTCGGTAATTTCAATAGTTGCAACTTCATCGCAGGGAATCCTGGAGAGCGCATCTGGGACGATGTTTTCTTTACCCTTACGATGACTAACTGTGAATTTGTATGTCTGGAGCTTCAAGGCCCATCGTGCTAAACGACCACTAAGGTTTGGCTGGCGCATTAACCATACAAGGCTCGCATGATCAATGCAATGTAAAAAGAACTTTTTATTAAAGTCAGGGTTACTAAGAATTGGGGCTGATTTTAAAAGAGATTTGATTTTTTCGAAAGCTAATTGAGCTTCTGGGGTCCAAACGAATTTTCTCTTAGTTGATATAGTTTCAGTAATAGGAAATACTACACTAGAGAAATTTTCTATGAATCTCCTATACCAACCTGCGAGTCCTAAGAATCCTCGCATTTACTTGAGATTCTTTGGTACTGGCCAATCCTTTATAGCACTAATCTTCTCTGGATCGGTCGTAATTCCGCCATCTCCTATCACATAGCCAAGGTATTTCACCCGTGTTACGCAAAAATGGCTTTTTGAGATATTCAACGTTAGGTTTGCTTTTCTAAACTGTTCGGAAATACGGACTAAAACAGAAAGATGTTGCTCAAAAGTTTCGGATACTATTAACAAATCATCTAGGTAACCAAATACCATATTCTTGAGATCTGGTGGAATGATCTCATCCATTAAACGACACATGGTTTGCAGAGCCGTACAAAGGCCGAAAGGCATAACCACGAATTGGTAGAGCGGTCTACCGGGCACAGTAAAGGCCGTTAATGGTTTAGACTTTTCTGATAATTCGACTTGCCAATAAGCATCTTTTAAATCTAACTTCGTTATTATGTTAGCTTTGGGCAAACGAGAGAAGATTCCTTCGATCGATGGTAAAGGATACGCATCTTTCTTAGTAACTATATTAACTTTTCTTGCGTCAAGACACAATCTGACTTTGTTGGGTTTAATTACTAATCTCATTGGACTACTCCAAGGTGATGTTGACTGTTCTATCACTCCTAAAGATAGCATTCGATCTATTTCAGAAAACATTAACTTTTCTACAGCTGGAGACACAGGGTAGAAACGTTGTTTTATTGGCTTTTCTTCGCCTACATCGATTTCATGTTTTATTGAAGTTGTACGACCAAGTCCTTGTGTTTCAAAATTAGGAAACAACGAAATAACTGCTTTTAATTGTTGTTTTTGGGAAAAAGATAGTTTATAGAAGTAGTTTTCTGAATCCTGAGGATCAGATTGCTCATTTTCAGACGGATTTTTCGACAATTCAGACAAAGCTGACGGACAAAATTTGAGTAGAGATTTATCAACTAAATCTACAGATTTGATAACATCTGGTATTAAATTGAATTTTCTCCAGAAATCAATACCTAATATTAGTCTCCGAGAAATTGTGGGAATAATAAAAATGTTTAAATTATGAAAATTATCCTTGAAATTTACATCGACGTTAAGCCAACCAACTACTTTTTGTGATTTACCATCTGCTGTTTTAACAAATGATTTGCATCTGGTAAAATTTGGATATTTTGTGAAATCTTCATGAGCAAACTCTGAACCGATGCAACTAATACTAGCGCCAGCAATCCGTATTCCGTAAAATTAAGGAAGCTTAATTTGGCGTAGTATCGCATATCATTAGGGACGTTCACTATAGCTGATATTAATAATTTTGCACATAGTTTGCGACGTTTATAGAAGTTGCGAAGACGTATTGTCGATCGTTTTTGTCTACGAAAAGCTGAAATTTGTGAAATGGAAAAATCTTGAAAAATTTCATTGCGTTTAGCGTAATAATTTTCCCAGCGTCTGTGAAAGGGTTGTTTTGGATATAAAATTTTAGGATCATAGTAGGTATTGGTAATATTCTTACAAAGATCACGTTTTAGAATTTGGAAACCACTATAATCAGGTTCAAAACTGTCAGACGTTAAATTATTCGGGAAATCATTGGTCAAATCAGTAGCAATAGGGTCAATATCAGGGGATTTATTAGAAATAATTGGAAAATCAGGTGTTTTACATGGATTTATAGTTGTTCCTTCTGTGGAACAGGTGGTTTTAGGTTTTTTGAAGATTTTCGATTTAAACATTTAGCGCATTTTGGCTTGTAGGTGTTTTTGGCACCGCAACCATAACAGAATATTGTTCTTTCTAACAAGCAATCTTCATAGAAATGACCTAGTTGGTCACAATTCTAACAGCGAGGAACTACTTCGGGCTTATGAACAGCGTCTACAGAAGATTCTTTATGGAAATCAAAATCTTGGTTCCAGTCAAGTTCAGAATCGATTTCGGCAACTTGTCTACGAGTTATCATTGTATTTGGGTTTCTAGCTGAAAAATTACGACGTACATACTCATCATTGAGAAAAGATTCACGCATTTGCACTAACTTCCTCAGATTCGAAATCGAATGAATAGGTTGATATAGCAATTCGTGTCTGATGTCCGGTCTGAGGTTTCTCGTAATGATCTCGATCAATTCGAACTCCGACAGGGGATTACGAAGACGATCCATTAAAGATGATATTGACTCATAAAATATGTCAAACGATTCCCCAGGTTTTTGTTTGCGATTACGTATTTTCTCGCGTATGTCGAATGGGGACTTGAAATCTTTATATTGATCTCGTATAGCATTACAAAAATCTTCCCATATAATTGGTTGAGCTCTTTTATGATAAGACCAAAACCAAAACCTGCCAGCACTATATGAAGATTCGGACGGACAAAATTGAAATCACCGTTAAAGTAATCATTAATCAAAGAACGTAAACGATATAAAAATTCTTCAACATAGAGACCGTTGGATGTGCCATCAAACCCCAGTTTTGGATAATAGAAGATACTTTATCCGAACTAAAACTTGTGTGTCCCGAAAAACTACTTGGCAAAATTTGATGATTATTATACAAATTTGGACTATTTCTGGATCCATTTGTTGGATTAGATTGTTGTTGTGATTGTAGAAAATCTTGTGACTGAGTTGAGTTGTCATTATCTAATAATTTTGGTTGATGCAAGTTGGAATCCATCACGGATTGACTAACTTGTCTTGGTGGGTAACATAAGTTTGGATTTGGGTTATAAAAAGGTCGTTGTTGTTGGACATTGGTTTGAGAATTTAGATCTCGAAACTGAGGATTTGGAGTATTTATATTTTCTCTATTAGACAGATTAGAGCTTAAAGGTGGTTGTACACCATTAGGTTGTTGTGTTTCTATCAAAACATTTGAAATCGGTTGTAGTTGTTGTGATTGAGTTTGTTTACTATTTGTGTTTAAACATTTGTCTCAATCATTTTATTTATTAAATTATAATCGATTGTAGGTTGTACATTATTTTGAGGAACACTCTTGTTCTTTAGAGCTCTGCCTAAGTTAACTTCGATCATTTTATTAATTTGCCCGTAATCTATGACAGAAGGGTTAACATTTAGTGAATCAACAGAAGTTTCATCAAGGTTTTGAGAGGTTGTTGCCTCATTTTCAAAGTTTTCCGATTGATCAGATGGATTCGCATTACTTGGGAAAGGAAAACTCAGACGGAGTTTGCGTATCTTGAAAACAATGTAGTACCATACTACGAGTGGTATATTGATGACCAGTTTGAGCACCACGAGATTTAGCTCCTCTAGATCTACTAGATTTTAAAGGAAACGTAACTCTATGTCTGATAATTCACAAGAAAGATTACAAACTGGGCATGCATTATTCTCTGACAGAAAATTTTCAATACAAGCAGGATGGAAGGAATGGTTACATTTAACTATTAACCAACATTCGATCTTATTGTCTTTTCGTTCACTACAGATATGACATTTCTCAAAAACTGTTGTATCTTGCTCCGGCTGTGGAGATTTAGCAGCTTGCGCTCCCGAATTTTTAACTGGCGTATGACTTAACATTGTTGATCGAAATTAAAAATATCCAAACACGAAGAAAAGAAATCTGCTGAACCAAAATTAACCGTAGAATTCCGGAAAGTTTCTTAACTTTTCAGTTAAACTTTTCGATTAAGATGTTTCTATAAGTATGTTATAGAATATAGACAATATATATCATAATATGTGTACTTTATAAACAAAAGAACTTTTCCAATTACTTAAACAAGTTTTTTTTTTTTTCTTACAATCTGTTTTCTCCCATTATAATTTTTTATTAGGATAATATAAATATGGTAACTTATGTTCAATTCTTGATATTCAAAACCAGGCTATGGAAGAATTTTGTAAAAATAAGTTTATAGTATTTTACAACGCACCAGCACTTAAATTTTTCCGACCATCTTCTTATGTATACGGGATATTAAATTGCATTTTGCCATATAATATAAGTCCACATAAACATAAGCGGCTGATAACTAAGTCAATAAAATACTAAACAGAGTACTACAAAAATTCGTGCAAAAGAGTAAATTCAAATAAGCAAAGGCTCACAATATCCTTAAAAGAATATGCTGAAGTAAGCGGTTATATTACTCGAACACTCAAATAATCTATTTGCTACAGTTTACTATAATATACTTACATCAAGTGTACGATACCAAACAGAAGAAAATAATAGAAAAGGAAAACCTACCTTTTCATGGGAACTATTCGATGCAACAAAACTTTTCAAATGAAAGGTATACATGTTTTCCGTAAAAGTGATAGAGAAAAGGAGGACTGCGGGAGCCATTACATCGCTAGCGATCAGTCGGGATTGGGGGAGTTCGGTCCTCTTTTCAGCCTACCCTCGCCTTTTATATAGTCTCTTTTATTCTAGACTCCCTATTTTGTCACTAAACTTTACTTTACGTTAAATTAAATGGACCAGTAATCACAGATAAAAAAAACAAGCCCCTCTGTGACTAGATATGAGAATGATTCTAACAAAGGGAATTGTCAAAGTTACCAAATAAACAGGTTTCCTAGGTGTTGGTAGAAACCTTCGTCTCTCAACCCTCCCTACCGTGATTCTAGTGACGATAACAATGAAATGGTAATTAGAATCCGACAATTTTACTTATCCTAACATCCAATTACATGAGTGAAAACAGATATAAATTACTTAGCACTTCATTCTAAATACAAACTTTTATTTCAGCCATTCAAAATATCAACAAAATTAATTTTAATTAACATTAGCCTAATTTAATTAATATAAGTAAATAGAATAATATATAATTAAGTAATAATAATAACACAAAAAAACTTTTCCGCTTGAAGCAAATAATTATTTAACTTTATATTAAATTCAAAATTTTAACACCAAAAGTTTAATAATTTTTAATTCATTAATTTCCTTAAATTGTAACGTTTACAACAAAATATATTTAAAATATTTAGATCTTAGTTAAAAATTATAAAAAAAATTTACACTAACAACGCATATCAAAATTTATTTACACTTTCGAAACTTTTTAAATTTTAACCCTAACATTAGTATGAAAATCTATGACAACGAATAAAATGTATCACTGATTTTAATTATTTTGGTTCCCGGTGCTTTATCGGTTATTCGTTAAATCGATAACTTATAATTAATAAACACACTTTGCCAATTAACATAAAATTGACAATCAGGAGTACTAATTGTGAATGATAACGAATACCATGATCAAAACAAACGCCAAGAATCAAAATTATCAATTATTACAACAACTGACTTGCAAAAATTTGTAATAATAACAACTGTTGCTTCTTTAAGCAAGAATAACAAAAACAATAATAATAACACAGATGAAAGAAAAAAAATATATGTAAATTAAAACTCACCAAACTTTATCATGATGATCGATGAGGCCTCCTCGAACGTGATGAAGTTGGATTAATGATGTACCTATATAAAAGCTTAGTGTAAATAGAGTGTAGTTGTTTTTCTCTCTTTCATGATTTGTGTTGTGTATTAGGTGTGATTATGTGTTTTAGGTGTGATTTGTTTTAAAATGTGGTGTTTTCATATGTGTTGTTGTGTATTAGGTGTAATTTGTTTTAAAATGTTGTGTTTTCATATGTGTTGTTGTGTATTAGGTGTAAGGAGGTATAAAAGTGTAATATTATTTTAAATTTAGTGTTTTATGTGTAACTTGTTGTAATTTTTTGGTGTTGTGTTTTATATGTAATTTTTTTTTTAAATTTAATTAAAACTTTAATTAATTTTTCTTTTTTTTTAAGTTTTTTTATAACTTTAAGAAAGTATCTTAAAATTTAATTTAATAGTTATAATTATTGAAATTCGAATCAAAAAATTTTTTACACAGATACACATAAACTAATCTTAATTTAATTTTTAATTTTTTTTTAATAATTGATTTCATTCACCTTTTCTTATCTGTAATTTAAATTAATACAACATGCATACTTAATTTGTAACTTATAATTTTACTTATTCTATTCTAATCTTCTTTTTCTCCGTTCTTTTTCTTTAGTTCTTAGTTATCACTTCTTTCTCTTTTCATTTTCCATCACTATCTCGGGACTTCTTTTTTCCATTTTTATAGCAAAAATTTTTTTCTTTGTTTTCTTATTTATTAATCTTTTGTTGTTTTCCCATTTTTATTCCTTTAAATCACAATGTCATTTACTTTGTTTTGCTCAGATTCTTTAACTATACTTCACTGTCTTTTCTATTGATTTTTTTCTTTTTAACTTTACATTTCACTTTCTAGATCTTTATTTTCTTATTTTGTATTACTTCTTCCTTGACTTTTCCTTTTAATACTATTTTAACCACTTTTAACTTTTCTATATTTTAAAAATTCATTATAATTATTGATACTTAGATGTTGTTGTTTTATTTATTTTGTGGTTTGTGTTTTCTAAACTTGTGTTGAACTTGTTAGTGTTTGATGTAAATAAAGGTTTTGTTTTTGTAGCTTTTTGCACATTGATTGTTGCCATTTATTTTAAACTAGATAATATTTAAACATTACTGATGCCACCGGTCCATCATGGACTAAACGATTGATGGCTTATAATAATCTTCATCACACTATATTATATTTGAACACAATTTGATGGTCGCACAGTGGGGCAGAATGGAAATTTTTTGGAAATAAATCTGGGATTTCTAAACGGCTGATCCGATCGGGATAAAATTTGGCGTGAGCGTAGCCAAGGAGTATTCGAGTTTAAGTTTTGAAGATGAACCCTGCAGATGTCCCAGGGACGGCGCTGTGGCGGCTCAAAGTGGGGTACCTACGACATGTAAAATTTTTAAACTCGTGCCATTTTTTTGTTTTTCACCCAAATACAAAGATTTTTATATTTTGTGAAAGCGCTTGGACATGCTACTTATCTCTTATAATATCCGAGTTATAGGCATTTAAAAATTTTGTGATACAAAATTTACCATACCTTGGTCCGCCTTTTTTTGAATACCGGGCGTAATTTTGGACCAAATGAACTCAATTTTTTCTTGTTAGTTAGACAACAAAATTTCCAATAATATACAAAAATATACAGATCCAAAAATATACGTTTTTTAATTTAAAAATTCAAAAAATTTTAGATTTTTGGCGTTTTTTTGCCAAAAATGTGTCTTAACTCTTTTATTAATAAAATAAAATTTTCTTTAAGAACATATAACAATTTTATAGTTTTCTAAAAGGTATCTTTACGCAGAACGCTTTGGCGTAAAAAACTTGTCCTATTTTTTGAAAATGTTGCCACTGCGTCCTTCCGAATATGACCTATTTTTTATCAAAAAAGTAAAAAATCCCATTGTTGGGATTTTCATTCCTGTTTTTGGGAATTGCGGGATGCCCTTTGACCTTTTTATTTTTTTTTTGCATTTTCTTATTTGAAATGACAAATTTAACAAGCGTTGAAAATTTCATTGAGTTTTGTTCATAAATAAAGATTTTGTCATATATTATATATTTGTTTAATTTCTAAAACTATGATTTATATCAAAATTTTAATAGGATCACAGATAGCTACAACAATTTAGTCCATATTTATCCCTTAATATCATTTTTTAGTTAGATATGGAAACTCTCGACCCTTTACAAAAAATTTCAAGCCAATATCTCCATTTCATTCAAAAATATGTTCATTTAAACCTGTGTCTTTTAATTTCATCTTTTTCATATTTTAGTATTAAGTATGACAGAACATACATTTGGTGTTGAATAAAATATTTGGACAATTTTTAAAAATTATTTAGTTAATTATTTTATTAAAGACTATAACATTGTATATACAATAAAAAAATTATAATTTTATTATGAGCCACGCACAACAACACCTAAATCACCCCACACAAACCACCTTTCCCGCCCACCGAAATATAAAACACAATTTAATACAATATCATCAGTTAGTATAATAGCTTTTTTATTTGAACTGTTTATCTTAAACATAATACAATTAATTCTTACAACCTACTTATATAGTTAATTCCTAACACTACTTATTTTCTATAAAATAATCTGTCATATCGGTATACATATACAGAAGGTAATATAAGTCCTTTAAATCTTCCTTGTTTTGAGATGATAGAGTTTCATAACAAATCCATCTTTTTCGCATAGTTGAAAGAACAGAACAGAAAGAACAGAATATCTTCATTCTGTGATTGCCTGGAGCATTTTCTTGAGCTGAATAGTTGAACATGCTTAAAATCTCGATTCCTCGCTTCCTGGGCTTCTTCTGTTAACTCTCCAAGTGGAAGAATATTCGATTCAATTATTATTTGACCATGACACAACACTTTGTGTACTGTTGGTGTTAGTTCCCTCCATGGATACAGAGATACAAGTAATTTAGAAATTTCAGATGTATATTCCCCAAATCGATTTCCATTAATTTTATGTTTACTATTCAGTGCCATTAAAATAGTGTTAACTCTTCGAAGCAACTCCTTGTCGATTCCAGTTACTTTTGAAGTAATTTCAAAATCACGAAAAAACCTTCTCGCCGTATTACCGTCATTTGTACTACCGCAACTTGAAAGTGGTTTGTCGATGTTTAATCCCATCTGAACTTTAAATTCTTCTTGGATTCTGCTTTTTTTGTCTACTTTTCTACTATATGTAGTTTTTATATAATTTGAAATGTCTTCAATTCTTTCTGGCCCTTTTGAAGATATACTCCATAAAACGGAACACAACTCTTCGTACTTTAATGTAATCTTCATTGTAGATTTATTAAATATGGTACTTAAAATCTGAGAAGTTTACTTATATACCAATTCTTGTCATTTCCGATACAGGTATTCCAAAGTAAAAAATTACGAATTGTCTACCTATTAACATTTAGGACTATATTACTATAACCTGTAATTCAGTCATTGATATTTCTTATTAGTGAATGAATCGAAATTATCATTACCTATATATTTTTACCTACATGATCATAAACGAAACAGAACGAAATGATCTGTCGAAAAAATTTAGGTAAAAAATAGTTATAAATTTTTGAAAATTTAAGCATAATAGGACCTTTCAATTATAAAGATTAGCAAACAAATAGAAAATAGGTAAATATAAGATTTAAATATGTTCTGTCATACTTAATACTAAAATATGAAAAAAATGAAATTAAAGGACACAGGTTTAAATGAACATATTTTTGAATGTAATTGAGATATTGGCTTGAAATTTTTTGTAAGGGATCGAGAATTTCCATATCTAACTAAAAATTATATTAAGGGATAAATATGGACTAAATTGTTGTAGCTATCTGCGATCATATTAAAATTTTGATATAAATCATAGTTTTAGAAATTAAACAAATATGTAATATATGACAAAATCTTTATTTATGAACAAAACTCAATGAAATTTTCAACGCTTGTTAAATTTGTCATTTCAAATAAGAATATGCAAAAAAAATTGAAAAGGTCAAAGGGCATCCCGCAATTCCCAAAAATAGGAATGAAAATCCCAAAAATGGGATTTTTTACTTTTTTGCCCATAGGGTCCACATTTCTTTCAGGGCTGGGAAAATACTTTTGGAGTAAATAGAAAACATATTGAGGTTTCTAAAACTGCTTTCAGTTTTCTGATCCCAGCTTTGGGATTTTAGAACATGTCGCCCAAATTTGAAGTTTTGATAAAAAATAGGTCATATTCGGAAGGACGCAGTGGCAACATTTTCAAAAAATAGGACAAGTTTTTTACGCCAAAGCGTTCTGCGTAAAGATACCTTTTAGAAAACTATAAAATTGTTATATGTTCTTAAAGAAAATTTTATTTTATTAATAAAAGAGTTAAGACACATTTTTGGCAAAAAAACGCCAAAAATCTAAAATTTTTTGAATTTTTAAATTAAAAAACGTATATTTTTGGATCTGTAAATGATATTGATCTGAAATTGTCTAACTAACAAGAAAAAATTGAGTCCATTTGGTCCAAAATTACGCCCGGTATTCAAAAAAAGGCGGACCAAGGTATGGTAAATTTTGTATCACTAAATTTTTAAATGCCTATAACTCGGATATTATAAGAGATAAGTAGTATGTCCAAGCATGTTTTTTCAAGATCTCGTCGAGCGCTTTCACAAAATATAAAAATCTTTGTATTTGGGTGAAAAACAAAAAAATTGCACGAGTTTAAAAATTTTACATGTCGTAGGCACCCTACTTTGAGCCGCCACAGCGTCGTCCCTGGGGCATCTGCAGGGTTCATCTTCAAAACTTAAACTCGAATACTCCTTGGCTACGCTCACGCCAAATTTTATCCCGATCGGATCAGCCGTTTAGAAATGCCAGATTTATTTCCAAAAAATTTCCATTCTGCCCCACTGTGCGGTCGTTGGGTTTGGCTGTTTTAAACACTTTTTCCGTAATTTCTGGAGGAGAAGATATTTTTAAACACCTGAAATTCTCTGTGGTGGCTTGCAATAATGATCCTCTAAAGGAATTTTAACAGGTAGTGGCGTAATCTTCTACTAGGCACAGTCTTGGTCAGGTGTTGGCTTAAAATTTACTTCTACTAGGCTCAATCGTCGTTCTACACATCCATTGTAGAAATATTGACCATTTCCGCAAAAAATTTGGCAATTTGGGTGGGATCATTCATAGAATGTTTTATACCCCAAACAAACTATTCTTAGAGAGAAGGATTCTTGGAAACGTGACTTACGGGTTGCGTTAAAACGGTTCCAAGAGCCTAAATGAACATTTAATATTTCGGAGATCTTTAGATTTTATTAATAACGAAAATTTTAGAGATTCAACTTACCTTCTCTCTAAAATTTCGAGAACTATGGAGGTCTTAATAAGGATGGTTTACTCCATCAATGCCACAGGTATGGCGATTGTGTGGAACTGTCCACGAGGTGTGGCTAAAATGGGTTTCTGGTGATCCTCGATATTGGTCAAAAATTTACCTTAAAGGGGATTTATTTAAATATAAAATGGTTTAAAAAAAAACTCTAAAAATATTCGATATTTACCATGGATTAGATCCTGAGAAGGATAATTTTAAACAAAATTCCTAAAGCTCCACGAGGATTTAAGGAAATTTTTAAGATTTAAAATTATAACTTTATTACCCGAGCATTTGATGCTGTCACTCCAGAAGTCGAAGGAAAAAGGAAATTGGTAGCTTATGTCAATTTTAATGACATCTCGGTTCGAAAATCGGAGACGTGTTTAGTGGGTATATATGCAAATGTCAAATGCAAAAAAAAAAAATATACTACTTTCGATTACGACTCAACTTTTACTCCTATTCATATCAGTTATATATCCTAGACAAAAACCTTTATACGCTTTATTTACATCAAACAAAACAGCAAACAACAATATAATCTATCACAAATAATTAAATAAACTTAAGTTAATTATGGTTATGAATTTTCCGAAAAATATTTATTAGAATATAAGAAAAATAAAATTCAGATTTCTTAAGGATCAATAAAATAATTTAGATTAATGAAAACAGTTAGCAACAATGTTTATTGGCATGTTGATAATCATTCGTATGTAACTAAATGATTTTGTTGATATTGTTGGGTGGTGGCAAAAGTAGATGTTTTGAGTTTGTTTGTTATATTTTAAATAGCAAACAATTGTAAATCAACTAATTCCATTTCAACAAAAGGTACATTTTTTGCAGTATTCTTGCTATTTTTTTAACAATATTTAAAATCCAAAAGTTTTAGTTGATCAAATTTTAAATGTTTTGAAGTAATTTACTTGAAAAAATATTTGCACACTGTGTTCGGGAAATCGTACACTACAATCTACATGAATCGTAAACACGCAAACTGAACACTTTCATAGAACAGGACAATTTCCGATTCATGTTTCCGGTTTCCGGTTTAATAATAACCAAGCAAATCCATATTTACAACTATATTTATATAATATTCTATAGGATAAACACTAATTTATCTTGTTATTATTCATATTTTCAAAATACAAGATGCAAACTGTATCAAAAACAAAAAACAGGACACTTGTATTCAGACGATAACCTACAAAAAACAACGTTTAATTCAAAACACGCAAACTAACTTTTCAAATATTTTGTTAGGACGATTTCAAATTAACTTAAATTTTTCTCTATGCCTATTCCTAATAACTGAACATTTCACACGTTTAGTTGTTGGACGCGTCCTATTTGTGCAACTTAAAATACAGATTCATGGATTTGAAACTGCATTTCCGGTTGTCTACTCTCTGATTGGGCGCCATTATTGTTACGAGACTCTTTCTTGCTCTGGTGTACTTCGATGACGCCTCGACTAGCTCAAACTTTCGGCGTGGGAACCCAACCCGCATCTACTGTAGCAATAAGAAATAAAAACAAGTTAGAATGCTATATTTGGCTCTGTCGAATCTTAAATACCCTCCACCAGCAAAAAACTTTTTATTAAAACCCAATATAAATATGTTATAAATGGTTAAAGTTATAGGGCCGAATTTATAATTTATACCAAAGAAATAAATTTTACTTAAGTATTAAAATACATATTAAGTACTAAAGTACTTTATTTCCCTTATGGAGAACTGTAAAACCCGGCATATGATTTGTTTCCGTAATTAAGATACTATTTATCATTTTGTAACTTCTTTATGCATGTATGTATGTAACTAATTTTGATTAGGCCGATCCTGCCGATAATTTATATGGGAACTATGGAGTGATGTGGAAAATTTTCACGAATTATATATATATATATATATATATATATATATATATATATATATATATATATATATATACAAAACAAATTCACGTCAAGTTTTACCCTGTTAGCTATATTTATCAATGAATTATGCGCATTTAAGTGATTTTCGGATGTGGACCTTATATGGGAGCTACGACCAATTATGGACCGATCCGAAAAAAATCGTAAAGTAATTAATATTTATACACAAAATTAATATTATACACATCATGCCGAATTTTATCCCGATAGCTTTATTTATCAATAACATATGTTCATTTAAGTGATTTTCGAAAGTGGACCTTATATGGGAACTATGACCAATTGTGGACCGATACAGATCTAAGTCCATAGTTTTGATTCCTGTTTATAAATTGTCAATATGTACAAAATTTTGTGTTAATACCAATATATTTGAGGAAGTTATTAACGATAAATTAATTTCCGGGAATATGTACCTTTGTATGGGGGCTATGGGAAATTTTGGATCGATTGTTGCAATTTTAAACATAATTAATCTATAGATGGAAAAAATAATCTGTGACAAAATTTGTCGAATTATCTTTGATAGTTTCTGAGAAAACTACTCAAGAATTAGGGAAAAAAACTTATTTTTTTAGGTAGTCTGAAATTTGTTCTAATAACTTTTTACGTTGTGAACCGATTTTGCTGATTTTCAATACCAAACTGTTTACGAAAACAATGAATATTCTCAGTGAATTTGGTTGATGTCATTTGCTTAGTTTTAACGTGAGCGTGTTTTAACCAGACAGACAGACGGACAGATGACATAGCTAAATCGACTCAGAATTTCATAAGGGCCCAGAATATATACTTTGTTGGGTCTCAGATGAATATTTTTTGGTGTTACACACGGAATGACAAACTTATATATACCCTCAATCACCACTGATGGCGGTGGAGGGTATAAAAAACAATATAAACAAAACAAAATCCCTAACGAATACCTAACATAAAAAGAATAATCTCACTAACACAGAACATCAAACAATTTAACTGTGAATTAGATGTTAAGTCCACATACGTTGCCCTCCCTACCAATGTCATTTCATCCTTGAACGACCTCTACGATAAACCAATCCAACAACTTACCAACTCATCACATTAATTCATCTTCGGCCCACTGTACCTGAAACATTACATAATTAGCAACACATATTCATACAAATTCCATTTCACATTACGTTTATTAATCAAAACACTTAACCTAAACATAAATAAAACTTATACTTAAATTAATAATCAAAATGTCTTTCAATATCACGTACACAAAAAAAGGACTTATAAATATAGTTTCAATCTTAAAATGTCCGTTACTATTATTTCATTTATTGTAAAAATTTATATTTGAAACTTAACTTATTCTACTCGGAAATTAAAACTTAAACAATATCACTACACTTATTTTCTACAATAACAAAACACAATTTGCCTACACACAAGAATTACTAAAAGACTGTACGAGTTATAATTCCACTCCAATTTAATAATATGTGTATTATCCACTGTACTCTAATTCATGTCCCTAAAGGAGCTCCCTGAAAGACACCTAAGAGCCCAGTGTTGATCATTAATATCTTCTTTTTTTTTTTGATAATTTATATAATATTCTTTTAGTTATCCCTTTACAACACGAAACTCTATTCAATTACAATAAACTTCTTAAAAATTAATTAACTAATTTATCCTAAAAATTCAATGACTTAGCCTACCCTATACCGAACTACCCTAATGCCTTTTTCCTTATTTTGGGATTTTTTTCTGTTTGCGTGGATTGTGTTTTCAGGTTCTTGTCCTGGTTTAAGGGTTCTATTCCCAGGTTCGTTACGTTCCACTTTGTGGAATTGATCATAGCACAAAATTTTCACTTGTAGATGCCGTATTTTCTTTATCTTCACAGGGTCAACAATATATAAGTATGTTTCACATGAACAGTATTACCTTTGATTTTCTTTCCTTTTTTTATAAAATTCAAATTTAAATATACGTATTTTTCACACCGTTTCTTTGCCCTCAGGATGATTCTGGAGTTGCCGCAGTATTGGAGACGTTTCCACTTTATGGCTTCCTAATCCTCTGGCACAAAATCTATTATAGAAATTACCTATTTAAACAATCCTTCATTTCCTATCGTATATTTTAATTTATACTCACAGATTTCTGCAATATGTTTAAAATTTCAATTAAATAAAATATTAAGGTTCTGCAAGGATATTTTATTCCCTTTTTCCAAATTCACTGTTCACTTCACTATTTATAAAACTTTATATTTTATAAGTTCAACTTTAAATGTTTCCTTATCAACTTTAGCTTGTCGTGTATTAACATAAACTCATGATGTTCACTCCCTATGCTTTTCTTTAGTATGTATTTCAAACAAGAAAAGTAACAGAAAAAACATACAAACAAATATCATAATAAAAAAAAACATAACGTGATTTTACAATGTAGTGGACATCAACACAGTTTGGGTCAATGTACCTATAGCCCTGGCCTTGAAAAGTCGCCTTTTTCTTAAGAGAAAAGATTTGACTTCGTATTTCTCTTCCTTCTCTTAGTTGGTGTCTGGTAACCCTACCTTCGTAATCATTATTATTATATACGACCCACCCTGTCGTTGATCTCGTCTCACATTTTGACGTTTTAACAATAACAAACATTTAACATAAGATCAAAACAAACAACAAGAATCACATTAACCACACAAAACAAAATTTCAACTAAAATAATACAAATTTAAACAAAAATTACAAAGAATCAATACAACAATTATAACAAATACTAGTGCTTCTAAAATAATTAAAACAAGACAGCCCAGAATGACAACACACAATCAACAAAAAATGTAAACAACAGAAGATTTTCTGTTCATGGAGCCCATCAACCTCAACAACTTTTACTTCTAAAAGTATTTAAAGATATTGCACAGGGGGGCAGAATCGAAATATTTTGGAAATAAATCTGGCATTTCTAAACGGCTGATCCGATCGGGATAAAATTTGGCGGGAGCGTAGCCAAGGAGTATTCGAGTTTAAGTTTTGAAGATGAACCCTGCAGATACCCCAGGGACGGCGATGTGGCGGCTCAAAGTAGGGTATCTACGACATGTAAAATTTTTAAACTCGTGCCATTTTTTTGTTTTTCACCCAAATACAAAGATTTTTATATTTTCTGAAAGCGCTCGACATGCTTGGACATACTACTTATCTCTTATAATATCCGAGTTATAGGCATTTAAAAATTTTGTGATACAAAATTTACCATACCTTGGTCCGCCTTTTTTTGAATACCGGGCGTAATTTTGAACCAAATGGACTCAATTTTTTCTTGTTAGTTAGACAACAATATACAAAAAATTTCAGATTAATATCATTTACAGATCCAAAAATATACGTTTTTTAATTTAAAAATTCAAAAAATTTTAGATTTTTGCCGTTTTTTTTGCCAAAAATGTGTCTTAACTCTTTTATTAATAAAATAAAATTTTCTTTAAGAACATATAACAATTTTATAGTTTTCTAAAAGGTATCTTTACGCAGAACGCTTTGGCGTAAAAAACTTGTTCTATTTTTTGAAAATGTTGCCACTGCGTCCTTCCGAATATGACCTATTTTTTATCAAAACTTCAACTTTGGGCGACATGTTCTAAAATCCCAAAGCTGGGATCAGAAAACTGAAAGCAGTTTTAGAAACCTCAATATGTTTTCTATTTACTCCAAAAGTATTTTCCCAGCCCTGAAAGAAATGTGAACCCTATGGGCAAAAAAGTAAAAAATCCCATTTTTGGGATTTTCATTCCTATTTTTGGGAATTGCGGGATGCCCTTTGACCTTTTCAATTTCTTTGCATTTTCTTATTTGAAATGACAAATTTAACAAGTGTTGAAAATTGCATTGAGTTTTGTTCATAAATAAAGATTTTGTCATATATTACATATTTGTTTAATTTCTAAAACTATGATTTATATCAAAATTTTAATAGGGTCGCAAATAGCTACAACAATTTAGTCCATATTTATCAGACGATAACCTACAAAAAACAACGTTTAATTCAAAACACGCAAACTAACTTTTCAAATATTTTGTTAGGACGATTTCAAATTAACTTAAATTTTTCTCTATGCCTATTCCTAATAACTGAACATTTCACACGTTTAGTTGTTGGACGCGTCCTATTTGTGCAACTTAAAATACAGATTCATGGATTTGAAACTGCATTTCCGGTTGTTTACTCTCTGATTGGGCGCCATTATTGTTACGAGACTCTTTCTTGCTCTGGTGTACTTCGATGACGCCTCGACTAGCTCAAACTTTCGGCGTGGGAACCCAACCCGCATCTACTGTAGCAATAAGAAATAAAAACAAGTTAGAATGCTATATTTGGCTCTGTCGAATCTTAAATACCCTCCACCAGCAAAAAACTTTTTATTAAAACCCAATATAAATATGTTATAAATGGTTAAAGTTATAGGGCCGAATTTATAATTTATACCAAAGAAATAAATTTTACTTAAGTATTAAAATACATATTAAGTACTAAAGTACTTTATTTCCCTTATGGAGAACTGTAAAACCCGGCATATGATTTGTTTCCGTAATTAAGATACTATTTATCATTTTGTAACTTCTTTATGCATGTATGTATGTAACTAATTTTGATTAGGCCGATCCTGCCGATAATTTATATGGGAACTATGGAGTGATGTGGAAAATTTTCACGAATATATATATATATATATATATATATATATATATATATATATATATATATATATACAAAACAAATTCACGTCAAGTTTTACCCTGTTAGCTATATTTATCAATGAATTATGCGCATTTAAGTGATTTTCGGATGTGGACCTTATATGGGAGCTACGACCAATTATGGACCGATCCGAAAAAAATCGTAAAGTAATTAATATTTATACACAAAATTAATATTATACACATCATGCCGAATTTTATCCCGATAGCTTTATTTATCAATAACATATGTTCATTTAAGTGATTTTCGAAAGTGGACCTTATATGGGAACTATGACCAATTGTGGACCGATACAGATCTAAGTCCATAGTTTTGATTCCTGTTTATAAATTGTCAATATGTACAAAATTTTGTGTTAATACCAATATATTTGAGGAAGTTATTAACGATAAATTAATTTCCGGGAATATGTACCTTTGTATGGGGGCTATGGGAAATTTTGGATCGATTGTTGCAATTTTAAACATAATTAATCTATAGATGGAAAAAATAATCTGTGACAAAATTTGTCGAATTATCTTTGATAGTTTCTGAGAAAACTACTCAAGAATTAGGGAAAAAAACTTATTTTTTTAGGTAGTCTGAAATTTGTTCTAATAACTTTTTACGTTGTGAACCGATTTTGCTGATTTTCAATACCAAACTGTTTACGAAAACAATGAATATTCTCAGTGAATTTGGTTGATGTCATTTGCTTAGTTTTAACGTGAGCGTGTTTTAACCAGACAGACAGACGGACAGATGACATAGCTAAATCGACTCAGAATTTCATAAGGGCCCAGAATATATACTTTGTTGGGTCTCAGATGAATATTTTTGGTGTTACACACGGAATGACAAACTTATATATACCCTCAATCACCACTGATGGCGGTGGAGGGTATAAAAAACAATATAAACAAAACAAAATCCCTAACGAATACCTAACATAAAAAGAATAATCTCACTAACACAGAACATCAAACAATTTAACTGTGAATTAGATGTTAAGTCCACATACGTTGCCCTCCCTACCAATGTCATTTCATCCTTGAACGACCTCTACGATAAACCAATCCAACAACTTACCAACTCATCACATTAATTCATCTTCGGCCCACTGTACCTGAAACATTACATAATTAGCAACACATATTCATACAAATTCCATTTCACATTACATTTATTAATCAAAACACTTAACCTAAACATAAATAAAACTTATACTTAAATTAATAATCAAAATGTCTTTCAATATCACGTACACAAAAAAAAGGACTTATAAATATAGTTTCAATCTTAAAATGTCCGTTACTATTATTTCATTTATTGTAAAAATTTATATTTGAAACTTAACTTATTCTACTCGGAAATTAAAACTTAAACAATATCACTACACTTATTTTCTACAATAACAAAACACAATTTGCCTACACACAAGAATTACTAAAAGACTGTACGAGTTATAATTCCACTCCAATTTAATAATATGTGTATTATCCACTGTACTCTAATTCATGTCCCTAAAGGAGCTCCCTGAAAGACACCTAAGAGCCCAGTGTTGATCATTAATATCTTCTTTTTTTTTTTGATAATTTATATAATATTCTTTTAGTTATCCCTTTACAACACGAAACTCTATTCAATTACAATAAACTTCTTAAAAATTAATTAACTAATTTATCCTAAAAATTCAATGACTTAGCCTACCCTATACCGAACTACCCTAATGCCTTTTTCCTTATTTTGGGATTTTTTTCTGTTTGCGTGGATTGTGTTTTCAGGTTCTTGTCCTGGTTTAAGGGTTCTATTCCCAGGTTCGTTACGTTCCACTTTGTGGAATTGATCATAGCACAAAATTTTCACTTGTAGATGCCGTATTTTCTTTATCTTCACAGGGTCAACAATATATAAGTATGTTTCACATGAACAGTATTACCTTTGATTTTCTTTCCTTTTTTTATAAAATTCAAATTTAAATATACGTATTTTTCACACCGTTTCTTTGCCCTCAGGATGATTCTGGAGTTGCCGCAGTATTGGAGACGTTTCCACTTTATGGCTTCCTAATCCTCTGGCACAAAATCTATTATAGAAATTACCTATTTAAACAATCCTTCATTTCCTATCGTATATTTTAATTTATACTCACAGATTTCTGCAATATGTTTAAAATTTCAATTAAATAAAATATTAAGGTTCTGCAAGGATATTTTATTCCCTTTTTCCAAATTCACTGTTCACTTCACTATTTATAAAACTTTATATTTTATAAGTTCAACTTTAAATGTTTCCTTATCAACTTTAGCTTGTCGTGTATTAACATAAACTCATGATGTTCACTCCCTATGCTTTTCTTTAGTATGTATTTCAAACAAGAAAAGTAACAGAAAAAACATACAAACAAATATCATAATAAAAAAAAACATAACGTGATTTTACAATGTAGTGGACATCAACACAGTTTGGGTCAATGTACCTATAGCCCTGGCCTTGAAAAGTCGCCTTTTTCTTAAGAGAAAAGATTTGACTTCGTATTTCTCTTCCTTCTCTTAGTTGGTGTCTGGTAACCCTACCTTCGTAATCATTATTATTATATACGACCCACCCTGTCGTTGATCTCGTCTCACATTTTGACGTTTTAACAATAACAAACATTTAACATAAGATCAAAACAAACAACAAGAATCACATTAACCACACAAAACAAAATTTCAACTAAAATAATACAAATTTAAACAAAAATTACAAAGAATCAATACAACAATTATAACAAATACTAGTGCTTCTAAAATAATTAAAACAAGACAGCCCAGAATGACAACACACAATCAACAAAAAATGTAAACAACAGAAGATTTTCTGTTCATGGAGCCCATCAACCTCAACAACTTTTACTTCTAAAAGTATTTAAAGATATTGCACAGGGGGGCAGAATCGAAATATTTTGGAAATAAATCTGGCATTTCTAAACGGCTGATCCGATCGGGATAAAATTTGGCGGGAGCGTAGCCAAGGAGTATTCGAGTTTAAGTTTTGAAGATGAACCCTGCAGATACCCCAGGGACGGCGATGTGGCGGCTCAAAGTAGGGTATCTACGACATGTAAAATTTTTAAACTCGTGCCATTTTTTTGTTTTTCACCCAAATACAAAGATTTTTATATTTTCTGAAAGCGCTCGACATGCTTGGACATACTACTTATCTCTTATAATATCCGAGTTATAGGCATTTAAAAATTTTGTGATACAAAATTTACCATACCTTGGTCCGCCTTTTTTTGAATACCGGGCGTAATTTTGGACCAAATGGACTCAATTTTTTCTTGTTAGTTAGACAATTTCAGATCAATATCATTTACAGATCCAAAAATATACGTTTTTTAATTTAAAAATTCAAAAAATTTTAGATTTTTGGCGTTTTTTTTGCCAAAAATGTGTCTTAACTCTTTTATTAATAAAATAAAATTTTCTTTAAGAACATATAACAATTTTATAGTTTTCTAAAAGGTATCTTTACGCAGAACGCTTTGGCGTAAAAAACTTGTCCTATTTTTTGAAAATGTTGCCACTGCGTCCTTCCGAATATGACCTATTTTTTATCAAAACTTCAACTTTGGGCGACATGTTCTAAAATCCCAAAGCTGGGATCAGAAAACTGAAAGCAGTTTTGGAAACCTCAATATGTTTTCTATTTACTCCAAAAGTATTTTCCCAGCCCTGAAAGAAATGTGGACCCTATGGGCAAAAAAGTAAAAAATCCCATTTTTGGGATTTTCATTCCTATTTTTGGGAATTGCGGGATGCCCTTTGACCTTTTCAATTTTTTTTTGCATTTTCTTATTTGAAATGACAAATTTAACAAGCGTTGAAAATTTCATTGAGTTTTGTTCATAAATAAAGATTTTGTCATATATTACATATTTGTTTAATTTCTAAAACTATGATTTATATCAAAATTTTAATAGGATCGCAGATAGCTACAACAATTTAGTCCATATTTATCCCTTAATATAATTTTTTAGTTAGATATGGAAACTCTCGACCCTTTACAAAAAATTTCAAGCCAATATCTCAATTACATTCAAAAATATGTTCATTTAAACCTGTATCCTTTAATTTCATATTTTTCATATTTTAGTATTAAATATGACAGAACATATTTAAATCTTATTTTCTATTTGTTTGCTTATCCTTATAAATGATCAGAAATTTTCAGAAATTTATAACTATTTTTTACCTAATTTTTTTCGACAGATCATTTCGTTCTGTTTCGTTTATGATCATGTAGGTAAAAATATACAGGTAATGATAATTTCGATTCATTCAGTAATAAGAAATATCAATGACTGAATTACTGGTTATAGTAATATAGTCCTAAATGTTAATAGGTAGACAATTCGTAATTTTTTACTTTGGAATACCTGTATCGGAAATGACAAGAATTGGTATATAAGTAAACTTCTTAGATTTTAAGTACCATATTTAATAAATCTACAATGAAGATTACATTAAAGTACGAAGAGTTGTGTTCCGTTTTATGGAGTGTATCTTCAAAAGGGCCAGAAAGAATTGAAGACATTTCAAATTATATAAAAACTACATATAGTAGAAAAGTAGACAAAACAGGCATATCAAAAATTGAAAACTTTTTGATATAAAAAGTAAGTCTGTGGATGGAAATCAAAAGAAATTTCGATTAAAATTTTGTAGTTGGATGGAAACTACTACGGAAATCTCAACTTACAACACATCAACAGGAGCGCCTTGCAAGTCATACGAAGACTTATGTTCAAGGTCAAAAAAAAGAGGGTCACACAAAAACTTTTTTCAATCTCAAATGAGGAAATTGCTGATACATTTAACGAAATGCTGAAAAAGGAAAACCAACCTATGGATGCCGTACATATTGCAACTATTCTTCCTAATGCATCACCAAAACGACTTAAGCGAATTGTGGAAAGTATACCAACTCCAATATCACAATCAAATTTTACTGAAGAGGAAGCAATAGCGCTTATGTTGGAACTAGGTCTCAGTCGAAATAAGTACCAAATATTAAGGAAAGCTCTACATGAAAAAGGACACAATATATTACCATCATACAAGGCGATCCAGGAAAAAAAACAAACTATCCTACCATCACCTATTGCTGTTAATGATGTGGAAGCTTGTATTGATATATCATCTTTGCTCGAAAACACAGCATCAAGAATTGTGTCAGACTTTTCAGAAGACCAACTAAGGAAAATTCATAACTGTGATGTTGTCTTAATGTGTAAGTGGGGATGTGACGGTTTATCAGCACTTCCAGAATACAAACAAGCTTGTGGAAGTCGGACATTAGCAGACTACAAAAGTGTATTTATGTCATCATAAGTGCCATTACGAATTCGTTCATATTCCCTTAATCCATCATCGTCAAGCATTGGAAGTTCATTTGAAGATATATGGATCAATACAACTCCGGGTTCAAAAATTTTTGTAGACCCATTGGATTTGAATATATAAAGGAGTCAACGAAAACAACAAAAGATTTAGTGGAATATTTAAAAGATAAAATAAATGCACTGGAGCCCATTTGCATAAAAATAAAGGAATTCTCTATTAACGTATCATATCAGCTAAGCTTAACAATGATTGATGGAAAGGTCAGCAATGCCATAACAGAAACTTCTTCCTTCTGGAGATGCTCAATCTTACTAAATCAACAAAAAATAATGAAGAATTGAAAGAACTGAGAGCTGTGGAAAAAAGCAGAATCCAAGAAGAATTTAAAGTTCAGATGGGATTAAACATCGACAAACCACTTCCAAGTTGCGGTAGTACAAATGACGGTAATACGGCGAGAAGGTTTTTTCGTGATTTTGAAATTACTTCAAAAATAACTGGAATCGACAAGGAGTTGCTTCGAACACTTAACACTATTTTAATGGCACTGAATAGTAAACATAAAATTAATGGAAATCGATTTGGGGAATATACATCTGAAATTTCTAAATTACTTGTATCTCTCTATCCATGGAGGGAACTAACACCAACAGTACACAAAGTATTGTGTCATGGTCAAATAATAATTGAATCGAATATTCTTCCACTTGGAGAGTTAACAGAAGAAGCCCAGGAAGCGCGGAATCGAGATTTTAAGCATGTTCAACTATTCAGCTCAAGGAAATGCTCCAGGCAATCACAGAATGAAGATATTTTTAATAGTTTACTTCTATCTTCTGATCCTGTTCTTTCAACTATGCGAAAAAGATGGATTTGCTATGAAACTCTATCATCTCAAAACAAGGAAGATTTAAAGGACTTATATTACCTTCTGGATATGTATACCGATATGACACATTATTTTATAGAAAATAAGTAGTGTTAGGAATTAACTATATAAGTAGGTTGTAAGAATTAATTGTATTATGTTTAAGATAAACAGTTCAAATAAAAAAGCTATTATACTAACTGATGATATTGTATTAAATTGTGTTTTATATTTCGGTGGGCGGGAAAGGTGGTTTGTGTGGGGTGATTTAGGTGTTGTTGTGCGTGGCTCATAATAAAATTATAATTTTTTTATTGTACATACAATGTTATAGTCTTTAATAAAATAATTAACTAAATAATTTTTAAAAATTGTCCTAATATTTTATTCAACACCAAATGTATGTTCTGTCATACTTAATACTAAAATATGAAAGAGATGAAATTAAAGGACACAGGTTTAAATGAACATATTTTGAATGAAATGGAGATATTGGCTTGAAATTTTTTGTAAAGGGTCGAGAATTTCCATATCTAACTAAAAAATTATATTAAGGGATAAATATGGACTAAATTGTTGTAGCTATTTGCGACCCTATTAAAATTTTGATATAAATCATAGTTTTAGAAATTAAACAAATATGTAATATATGACAAAATCTTTATTTATGAACAAAACTCAATGAAATTTTCAACGCTTGTTAAATTTGTCATTTCAAATAAGAAAATTGAAAAGGTCAAAGGGCATCCCGCAATTCATAAAAATAGGAATGAAAATCCCAAAAATGGGATTTTTTACTTTTTTGCCCATAGGGTCCACATTTCTTTCAGGGCTGGGAAAATACTTTTGGAGTAAATAGAAAACATATTGAGGTTTCCAAAAATGCTTTCAGTTTTCTGATCCCAGCTTTGGGATTTTAGAACATGTCGCCCAAAATTGAAGTTTTGATAAAAAATAGGTCATATTCGGAAGGACGCAGCGGCAACATTTTCAAAAAATAAGACAAGTTTTTTACGCCAAAGCGTTCTGCGTAAAGATACCTTTTAGAAAACTATAAAATTGTTATATGTTCTTAAAGAAAATTTTATTTTATTAATAAAAGAGTTAAGACACATTTTTGGCAAAAAAACGGCAAAAATCTAAAATTTTTTGAATTTTTAAATTAAAAAACGTATATTTTTGGATCTGTAAATGATATTGATCTGAAATTTTTTGTATAGTATTGGAAATTTTGTTGTTTTGTTGTTGTTGAGTCCTTTTGGATATTATAAGAGATAAGTAGTATGTCCAAGCATGAAAATTGTATTTGGATGAAAAACAAAAAAATGGCACGAGTTTAAAAATTTTACATGTCGTAGGTACCCTACTTTGAGCCGCCACAGCGCCGTCCCTGGGGCATCTGCGGGGTTCATCTTCAAAACTTAAACTCGAATACTCCTTGGCTACGCTCACGCCAAATTTTATCCCGATCAGAAATGCCAGATTTATTTCCAAAAAATTTCGATTCTGCCCCACTGTGTATTGTAAAAAATTTGTATGGATACCATTATTTAACAATAAGTTATGTGCGTTTAAATGATTTTCGGGAGGGGACCTTGTATGGGAGCTATGACCAAATATGGCCGATCGCGAAAAAATTTTACAGTATCATTTCTGTATATAATGGCAATATTCGTGCAAAATTTTGTATGGATATCATTATTTGGTAATGTGTAATGTGCGCTTAACCGATTTTCGGGAGGGGACCTTGTATGGGAGCTTCGGCCAATTATTGACCGATTCAGAAAATTTTTCCTCTATATGAATTCAATTGACATAAAACTTTTACTTATAAAAGTTTTTAAAGATATTGTCATTCTACCGGAAGTTATTAACAATTAATGCACTTTCCGGGAATATGTACATTTGTATGGGAGGTATATGAAAATGTGGACCGATTCCGCCCATCAAGCTTTCATATGGAAACAATTGTGTGCTGATTTTTATGAAATTATATCACATAGTTTTTGTGAAAATTGTATTGGAATGTGTTAAAAAAGCTTTTTTACATTTTATTTCATAACTCTTTGCGATGTAAACCCATTTTGCTCTTTTTCAATACCAAACTGACTAGGACAATAGTGAATCTTTTGGCCAAATTTCATTAATTTATTTAGCACCGTTCTTACGTGAGCGTGTTTTACACAGACAGACGGACATAGCTAAATCGAATTTTATAAGCACCCGGGACTCAGATGAATATTTCTTGGTGTTACACACGGAATAACAAACTTATATATACCTCTATCACCACTGATTGTGATGGAGGGTATAAAAATATAAAACAAAACATCAAATGAAATTGATTTAAAAATGGTTGCGAACAAAAATAAAATTTAAAAATTTTAATAAAAATTAACTCAAAGCCATTGAAAGTCAAAAGCAGGACCTAAAAGTTTGGAATGCTACTCGAGTGTGGCATTCAAGAAACATTTAATGTTACTTTCGTGGTTTTTCATTTGGATATATTTAAGTTTTTATACCCTCCACCACCATCAGTGGTGATAGAGGGTATAGATAAGTTTGTCATTCTGTTTGTAACACCGAGAAATATTCATTTCAACAAAGTATATATATTCTTGGTCCTTATGAAAATCTGAGTCGATTTAGATATGTCCGTCTGTCCGCCTGTCTCTCTGTATAAAACACGCTCACGTTAAAACGAAGCAACGGAACTTTATGAAATTCACCCAAAGTATTCATTTGGTATTGAAAATTAGCAAGATCGGTGAAATAGGTTCAGAGTTATGAGTAAAAATTTGAGACAACCTCAAAAAAATTGTGCTTTTTCACATATTTATTTGTATTTTTTACAAAAACTACTGCAGATAAATTGATGAATTTTGTCAGAGATATAACTACATATACCTCCCATACAAATGTACATATTCCCCGAAATTAATTTATTGTTAATAACTTCCGAAATAATGCCGAGATCTTTACAACATTTTACAAATTTAAATAATATACCAATAGAATTCACATAAAGAAACAATTTTCTGAATCGGTCCATAATTGGTTATAGCTCCCATATAAGGTTACCTTCCGAAACCTTTTAAACGCACATAACTCATTACCAAATAACGATATTCATACAAACTTTGGCACAAATATTGCTTTTATCGACAGAAATCTTACTGTACATTTTTTCACGATCGGTCCACAATTGGTCATAGCTCCCATACAAAGTCTCCTTCTCAAAATTTCTCATTACCAAATAAAGGTATTCATACAAAATTTAGCACAAACATTGCTTTTATATACAGAAATGATACTGTAAAATTTGTTTACGATTGGTCCGTAATTGGTCGTAGCTCCCATACAAGGTCTCCTTTCGAGAATCACTTAAACGCATAAAACTCTTTACGAAATAAAGATAACCATACAAAATTTGGCACAAATATTGCTTTTATCTACAGAAATCTTATTATAATTTTTTTTACGGTCGACCCATAATTGGTCATAGCTCCCATTTAAGGTCCCCTTTCGAGAATAAATTAAACGCATATTACTAATTACCAAATAATGATATCCATAAAAAATTTGGCACAAATATTTATTTTTGAATTTTGTCATACATATAGTTTGGGAATCCACTGAGTTGAAAATCGAAATCAGTCCACAATTTCTTGTACCACCCATAGAGATTAAAAAATTGATTATTTTTCGCAAACAAATTAAATAAAAACTGTCCAAAACGAACAGGATTCGAACTTAAAATCTTCCAGTTGCTAGTTTTACGCTATTCCCACTACACTATCAACTAGCTTCGTAATTGTTTGCAACTAATGTTCACATAGAAATTCTGTTTCCTGTTTGTGTAAAAAATTGTTGTTAACCAAAGATCAAATAAAATGTGCACATTGAGCAAGTGTAACTGATAATTTCTGATGCTATTCAGCAACATCAGTGTTGATAAAAGTTATTCAGCAGCAATGTTTTGTACAAACAGAAAATAACATGGCATTTTTATATGAAAAATATTAGATAACGAAGGACAAAATAATGAAGTGGTGTAGTAGATGGAAGGGAGAATTACTTCTCCCTTCTGAGCATTGCAGGTTTCGATTCCTGGTCGATTTATCTTTTTTTGTTATTAATAATAATTTTTTTTTTAAATCAAATTAAGTGTCGAAATTCGGTTCAACAATAAAAATTTAAAAGCAATTTTTTTTTATTTTTTTTCACAACGTTGAAAATCTATTGTACCTCCCGTACAAAATTATATAAGTTTTATAACTATAACTATTACCATACATTTTCTCACACATAGAAATTATTTTAAATACAGAACATAGGTTAAATTTAGTACGCTCTGTAACAGTCTGTTAAGTGGTAGTTTTGTTTTTAATTGCATATTGTAAGGCGTAATGAAAGTAAGTCTAAAATATTAAGGTAAATTTGAATCAATCCATAAAATTTGATCATTTATGAAACCAGTTTAAGGTGGAGGATATTTAAGATTCGGCAGAGCCGAATATAGCACTCTAACTTGTTCTCTTTATATCCTACACCACTATAGTGGGAAGGGTATTATGCGTTTGTGCTTATGTTTGTAACGCATTAAAATATTAGTACTATACCCACCCACAAAGTATACCGATCGACTCAGAATCACTTTCTGAGTCGATTTAAAGATGTCCGTCCGTCCGACTGTCCGTGTGTCCATGTAAACCTTGTTATCAATGTACAGGTCGCAATTTTCAAGATAATTTGATGAAATTTGGAATACACCTTTGTTTTGACCCATGGACGAAGCCTATTGAAAATGGTTAAGATCGGTCCATTATTTCACCTAGCCCCCATACAACTGAACCCCCCAAAAAGGCTTTTGAGCTTATAATTATGTATAATATAAATGTATCTCGTTGAAAGTTCGCTCAACTAAGTTTTATATAAGCCTTGATGACCTTGCCGAATTTCAAAATGATCGGACTTCATTTGACCCTAGCCCCCACACAAAGCCCCCTTCAGAAAGTAACTTGAATATCCGCAATTCATTTATTAGCACTGTTATTGCAATGAAATTTAGCACAGACAAATATTATATATATTATATAAATACAAATCTATCCAGCCCATTTTATCGGGATCGGTCCACATTTGCTCCTATCCCCCATATAAAGCCTCTTTTAGAAAATAAGTTTTTCGCCAATAAATTGCTTTTTTTGGTCAATTATGGACCGATTGTCATCAAATTTTCTAGAACGATTTTAGTTTAGGCAGTAATGAGCGTCAAAGGCATTTTCTGAATGGGACCTTATATGGGGGGTAGGATCAATTATGAACCGATCCTTATAAAATTTTACAAAGCGATTTAGGTTCCTGTAAAATATGTTCATGTCGAATTACATCGCAATAGATGCTTCTTTTAGACAGTTATGAGCGGTAAAGTAATTTTCTGAAGGGGAACTTATATGGGGGATAAGGTCAATTATGAACCGATCCTTATACAATTTCACAATGACATTAAGATTTCTATAAAATATGTTCATGTCCAATTTCATCGCTATAGATGCTTATTTTAGACATTTATGAGCGTTAAAGTCATTTTCTGAAGGGGACCTTATATGGGGGATATGGTCAATTATGAACCGATCCATATACAATTTTACAATGATATTAAGTTTCCTATAAAAAATGTTCGTGTCGAATTTCATCGCTATAGATGCTTCTTTAAAGCAGTTATGAGCGTTAAAGTCTTTTTCTGAAGGGGACCTCATATGGGGGGATAGGGTCAATTATGAACCGATCATTATAAAATTATACAATGCGATTTAGGTTCCTGTAAGAAATGTTCACGTCGAATTACATCGCTATAGATGCTTCTTTTGGACAGTTATAAGCGTTAAAGTCATTTTCTGAAGGGGACCTTATATGGGGGCTAGGCGAATTCAAACAAACTGCATGAATATAAAATGTCTTTGCAAAATTTCAGCCCGCTAGCTACTTCCATTTGGACTCTATCGTGTTTTCAACAGACAGACAGACGGACGGACATAGCTAGATCGTCTTAGAATTTAATAACGATCCAGAATATATATACTTTTATGGGTCTTAGATGAATATTTCGATGTGTTAAAAACGGAATGATGGTGGGTATAAAAATAAATCACATTAAATATTCATAACTGGTGTAGGGTATCATATAGTCGGCCAAGCCCGGCTATGCTTTCTTACTTGTTTAAGTTTATTTTTGTTTGACTTTATAAGGCAGAAAATTGACAACTTTCTCTAACTATTCTACTTGGTAATGGTTGTATCATGGTTAATTATTTTGATTTATTTACATATTTAATGCTCATTTAAATACAAACGCTAAATGCGTTTGTTACATTAGTCATTAGGTTTAGTCTTGTGACGGTATCCCTGTCTGCAGTTGGTGAGTGTGACCAGTAAAATAAGCAATTTTAACATTTTCCGTAAGATGAAATTAATTTTTTATATTTTCCTTATGAATAATTCTATTTCTACTATAAACTTTAACCTTTTTTCCTAAATCTTCCTTTATCTGTTTCTTAAAACGTGGAAGTAATTTATCCCTTTGTCCTATTAATAGGTCTGTTCGCGTACTTTCTAGTAAAAAATATACAGTAACTTTATGATAGAGAGTAATTTTTATACCCTCCACCACCATCAGTGGTGATAGAGGGTATATATAAGTTTGTTGCTCCGTGTGTAACACCAAGAAATATACATCTAAGACCCAACAAAGTATATATATTCTGGGTCCTTATGAAATTCTGAGTCGATTTAGCTATGTCCGTCTGTCCGTCTGTCTGTCTGTGTAAAACACGCTCACGTTAAAACTAAGTAAAGGAAATCAACCAAATTCACCCAAAATATTTATTATTATCCTAAGCAGTTTGGTATTGAAAATCAGCAAAATCGGTTCACAACGTAAGAAGTTATGAGTAAAAATTTCAGACTACCTCGAAAAAAATTACGTTTTTTCCTAATTCTTTTGAAGTTTTCTCAGAAACTACCAAAGATATTGCTACTACTACCAAAGATTTGTCACACTTTATTTTTTTAGGGCAGTGATCAATTATGTTCAAAATCTTTACAATTGATCCAATATTTCCCATAGCCCCCATACAAAGGTACATATTCCCGGAAATTAGTTTATCGTTAATAACTCAATCAAATATATCGGTATCAACACCAAATTTTGTACATACAAATATAATATGAAAAGAAATCATACTACCAACGTAGATCTCAGTCGGTCCACAATTGGTCATAGCTCCCATATAAGGTCCACTTCCAAAAATCACTTAAACGCACATATTTCATTGATGAATAAAGCTATTATGATAAAATTCGGGCTGGATATGTTTTGTGTACATACAAATCATTCTACCAAATTTTTTGCGGATCGGTCCATTATTGGTCATAGCTCCCATATAAGGCCCACTTCCGAAAATCATTTAAAAGCTCATATTTCATTGTCAAATAAAGCTAGTTTGATAAAATTCGACAGAAATATGTTTAGTCTAAATATAAATCACTCTATGAAATTTTTTCCGGATAGGCCCATAATTGGTCATATCTCCCATAAAAGGTCGACTTCCGAAAATCACTTAAACGCATATATTTCATTGAATTATAAAGCTATCGGGATAAAATTCGACACAAATCTGTTTTGTATACATACAAATCTTTCTACAAAATTTTTTACGGATCGGTCCATTATTGGTCATAGATCCCATATGAGGCTCACTTACGAAAATCACTTAAAAGCACATATTTCATTATCAAATAAAGCCATCTTGATAAAATTCGACACAAACATGTTTTGCCCAAATATAAATCACTCTGCAAAATTCTTCCCGAATAGGCCCATAATTGGTCATAGTTCCCATATAAGGTCCACTTCCGAAAATCACACGCATATATTTCATTGAATTCTTAAGCTATAGGAATAAAATTCGACTTGAATAAGTCTTGTGTACATACAAATCATTTTACCACTTTTTTCTCGGATCGGTCCATTATTAATCATAGCTCCCATATAAGGTCCACTTCTGAGAACAACTTAAACGCACATATTTCATTGTCAAATAAAGTTATCTTGAGAAAATTCGACACTTATATGTTTTGCCTTTACATAAATCACTCTACGAAATTTTTTCGGGATAGGCCCTTAATTGCTCATAGCTCCTATATAAAGTCCACTTCCTAAAATCACCTAAACGCAAATTACTTAAACGCACATTTTATACACATTTAGGTATAAAATTTGACGTAAATGTGTATTTTGTATATATGTATATAAATCATTGTACGGAATTTTTTCCGAACCGGTCCATATAAGGTTAATTGTTGAAAATCACTTAATACCACTTAATTCGTTATTAAATTATTATATCCGGATAAAATTCGACATAAGTATGTTCTGTGTATAGATAAATAATTCTAAATTTTTCTGGACCTAATCAAAATTAGTTCGACAAAAATTTTGGCTTGCTGGTGGAGGGTATTTAAGATTCGGCATAGCCGAATATAGCACTCTAACTTGTTAATTTACTCTCAATCCAAAAAAATATCCTAAAAAGTACGCGAACGCAAATTTATAAAAAAATGCTTTTTTTGTTTATAAACAATGATTAGTAATGCCCTTTTGTTGAAATCTCAATCGCTAACAAAACATCAAAAAAACAAACAATTGAAAGTTAACAAAACAAGTTAACAATATCATTACAAATATATTAATGTTTTAAAACTTCATGTTACAAACATATTAGTATTATAAAAACTTATACAAAATCACTAAGGGAAAGCAAACTAAATTGTTTTAAAAACGCTAGATTGACAATATTTGTTTTGATCTTTCACAACAAACAAACTCTTTTAAAAACTACACAGCGGTAAATGAAACAAATTACTTAGATAATATTCGATGACATCAGTATGACGTTCTAAGCGAGCATTCTAAGTACTTAGAGTGCAATGTATGCGTAATCCAATATATCATGCACTTTAATTATAACATAGATTACGATTTAAGCAGAGAGTAAGCTGCCTTTTTCATGTTGTTTTTTGTTTTTATTTCATAAAAAAAACAGAGCTACCCAGCGGTAAATCAAACAAAGTACTTAGATAATATTCGATGACATCAGTATGACGTTCTAAGCGAGCAATCTAAGTACTTAGAGTGCAATGTATGCGTAAATCAATATATCATGCACTTTAATTATAACATAGATTACGATTTAAGCAGAGGGTTAACTGCCTTTTCATGTTGTTTTTTGTTTTTATTTCTTTAAAAAAGAAAAAACAGAACTAAAGTACAGATTTATTTCTCTTTTGTATACTACATAAAAAGAAGAATCTTTTTGTTTCAGTTTAAAGTTGATTTTTTGTAAGTGAAGTTGTGTTTTGTTAAAAAAGTTATTTTATTTTAAAAATTTAAAATAATTGGGGTAAATTTACTTCATTCTAGTTCTAGTTTTAATACTGACAATTTCCTCTTGATTGTTTACAGCAGACGTCGGCGCTAGTATTGTTCTGACAACGAAGATTTTCGGCAGATTACATGTACACAACACGATCGCAGACGAACTTCTAAACAAGAGCATCAAAAATACAAATATTTTATTTAGTTAAGTGGTGGGCAGACACATAGGTACTATCAAGTATTTATTGTGTGTATTAAGCAGCAGAGAACCGTATTCAAGTCAACATTTAGTATTAGTACACTGTAAAAAGTTGTTCATAAACAAAATAAAATATTTTGCGTGCAAATACACCTTTAATGAACATAAACATACATTAATAAATTATTTCAATAATTTTTTTCAGTAAAGCGTGGAAAACTATAATGTAATTTCATGAAAAATTAAATGTTTTTATAAACAAGTTAGGGCGGGTTTCTTACTACTCAGTTAAACTAGGCTTAACTTGCTGTTAGATTAAACTCGGAACAAATTTAGACGGACTTTAACCGATGATTGTGTTTTTCAGTTATGGATTTAAGTTCAGTTAACTTTGTTAGTATTGCCAACTTTTCACTCAAAAACATAAACAATGATCAGCTGTTTTTTGCAAATAATACTTTTGTAAATTGAAAAATTTTGGAAAAATGTTAAATAAACATTTAAAACAATAATAAATAAAACAAAACAAATCAGAAAATTTCAATTTACTTAAAATATTAAGTTTTTGTTCTTCCGAAATCAATTTTTTATTGTTTTTGTTAATTGTGTCTTCTCACTTATAACTTAAGTTTAATTGGCCAATAACACTCAGTTAAACTAAGATAATAAGTAACGTTACTGTTTACTGAAAAACACAAAACATATATTAAACTAGGTTTAAACAAAGAATGTAGATTATCTTTATCTGAAAAACCCGCCCTTAGAGTGCTATATTCGGCTATGACGAATCTTAAATACCCTCCACCTGTAAGCTACTTTTTATGAAAACGCTTATATTACTAGATACGTATATAATAAATTGTGAAAGTTTAAATTGTGCTTCCGTGATGAGGGTGCTATCATTTAGAAATTATATATACCTTTTATGGAGATATAGCTAATTATTGGTCAATCCGAACAAAATTTCACAGAATGATTTATCAATAAAAAAACACACTGTGTCGGATTTTATCCGTATATATTTATAATTGAATGAAATATTTTGGAAAAAGTGACTTATGGAAATGGGCCTTATATGAGAACTAAGATCAATTTTGCATTGATCCTAACTTAAAAAAAAAAACAAGTTAGAGTGTTATATTCGGCTGAGCCGAATCTTAAATACCCTCCATCAGCTACTTTTATATTAATACTTTTTTAATTGATCAAATATTTGTAGAAATAAGTTTTCTCATGTCTTAAATAGAAAAACCCCAAGATTTAAACAGCTTAAATCTGTTACAATTCCAAGATTTATTGAACATTACAAACCCCATTTTCTTTTATATTTTTATAACGCCCTAAGATATGCTTTAACGATATTTAATAATGTGCATGTATGCATGTGTGTGAAAGATTTAAGGATTTTCAAAATACATATATATAATTTTGTTCTACACAAATTGATAATGCAACTAGTTTAATATGGTTAAATTGCTTTTAGGGGCAGGACCTAGTATTTCTGTACATAAAAGCTATATTTCAGACAAATTTTATATCTATATCGTAATTTAGTAATAAGTAATGTGTGTTCGAGTGATTTTCTGAAGGGACACTTGCATGGGACCGACCGCACCCATGTTATGGACCGATCGTGAAAAAATTTTGAAATATAATTTTTTTCTACCAAACTTATATTTGTGCCAAATTTTTTATCAATAGCTTTATTTGGTAATGAGTAATGTGCGTTTAAGAGATTTTCGTGAAAGGACCTTGTATGACCAATTATGTATATAAAGACAAAATTTCAAAATTCTGTATCTATATCATTATTTATCAATGAATATTGTGCATTTAGGTGATTTTCTGGAGGGGACCTAGTATGAGTGCTATGACCAAATATGGACCGATCGTAAAAAAAATTTTATAGTGTAATTTATGTATATAAGAGCAATATTTGGGCTAAATGTATGGATATCTTAATTTAGTAATGAGTGCGTTTAAGTGATTTTCGGAAGGGGACTTTGTATAGAAGCTATGACCAATTATGGACCGATAGGAAAAAAATTTCACAGTAATATTTCTGTGCATATGAGCAATACTTGTACCAATATATGGATATCTTAATTTAGTAATGAGTTATGTGCGTTTAAGTGATTTTCGGAAGGGGACCTTGTACGGGAGCTATGACCAATTATGGACCGATCGGAAAAAAATGTCATAGTGATATTTCTATATGTGAGAGCAATACTTGTACCAAACTTTATATGGATATTTTAATTTAGTAATGAGTTATGTGCGTTTAAGCGATTTTCGGAAGGGGACCTTGTACGGGAGCTATGACCAATTATGGACCGATCGGAAAAAAATGTCATAGTGATATTTCTATATGTGAGAGCAATACTTGTACCAAACTTTATATAGATATTTTAATTAATAATAAGTTATGTGTATTTAAGTGATTTTCGGGAGGGGACCTTGTATGGGAGCTATGACCAATTATGGACCGATCGGAAAAAAATTTCACAGTAATATTTCTGTGCATATGAGCAATACTTGTATCAACTTTTGTATGGATATCTTAATTTAGTAATGAGTTATGCGCGTTTAAGTGATTTTCGGGAAGGGTCCTTGTATGGGAGCTACGACCAAGTATGGACCGATCGGAAAAAAATTTCATAGTAATATTTCTGTGCATATGAGCAATACTTGTACCAAATTTTATATGGATATCTTAATTTACTAATGAGTTATGTGCGTTTAAGTGATTTTCGGGAGGGGACCTTGTATGGGAGTTATGTTCAATTATGGACCGATCAAGAAAAAAACAGACAGACGGACGGACGGACAGACGGACAGACATAGCTAAATCGACTCAGAATTTCATAAGGACCCAGAATATATATACTTTGTTGGTTCTCAGATGAATATTTCTTTGTGTTACACACGGAATAACAAACTTATATATACCCTCTATCACCACTGACGGTGGTGGAGGGTATAAAAATAAAAGATTTCTTATATACACAAAATATACTTATTCCGATATCTTTATTTATCAATGAAATATGCGATTTTCTGTGGATATTATATGACAGATATGAACAATTATGGACCGATCCGAAAAAAACTTATTTTTATAGCCTATTTATACCCTACACCACTTTAGTGGGGAGGGTATATTGTAACGCACAATAATATTGGTCCTATACCCACAGTATACCAATCAGCTTAGAATCATTTTCTGAGTCGATTTGACTATGTCCGCCCATCCATGTAAATCTTGTAACCAAACTATATACGCAATTTTGAAGATAATTCATTGAAATTTGGTACATGATCTATTGTCTATTGTCCCAGGGACGAAGCCTATTGAAAATGGTAAAGATCGGTCCATTATTTCACCTAGCTCCCATACAACTGAACCCCTGAATAGGGCTTGTAAAGCTTGTAATCAAACTTGAGGTCTCAATTTTGAAGATAATTCAATGAAATTTGACACATGATCTTCTATGGTATCGGAGACGAAGCCTATTGAAAATGGTTAAGATCGGTCAATTATTTCACCTAGCCCCCATACAACTGAAGCCGACGAATAGGGCTTTTAAGTTCATAAATGTTTAATATACTCGTATCTCGACAAAAAGCTGCAAAACCAAGTTCTATAGTAGCCTTGATGACTCTCATGAATTTTATAATTATAGGGTCTCATTTGACCATAGCCCCTCTACAAAGCTCCCTTCAAAATTGGACTTAAATGTCCACAATTTTATTTAACAATAAACGGCTTAAGTATTTTTGAGGCAAGGTACAATTCAACTAAATGCTCCATTATGAAAACTAAATCACATTTTATTTTTGTAACCGGTGTAGGGTAGTATATGGTCGGCCTCGGCCGACTATAATTTCTTACTTGTTTTAAAATATCTTTATTTCTTAATTGGATATTTGCATTTAAGCGATTTTCGGAAGTGGTCCTTATTTCGAAGCTGTGACTAATTATAGACCGATCCGGAAAACATTTCACAGGATGTTTCATATCTACTTTAAACACATTCATAACTAATATTATACCGATATCTTCATTCAGTTATGAAATATGTATATTTACATGGTTATCGGAAATGGGCCTTATATGGGATTTATGCCCAATTATGGACTGATCCAAAAACATTTTGCAGAGTGATATATGTATACACAATACATATTTATGTTGAATATTACTTCAATATCTTTATTTCTAAATTAGTTATGTGCATTTAATTAATTTTCTGAAGTTGACCTTGCATGGGAGCAGTGACCAATTATGGGCCGATCCGGAAAAAATTTCGCAGGGTGTTTTATATCTTCTTTAAACACATTCATGATGAATTTTATACCGATATCTTCATTCAGTTATGCATGGTTATCGGAAATGGGCCTTATATGGGAGCTATGCCCAACTATGGACCAATCCAACAAATATTTTACAAAGTGATATATGTATGTATACACAAAACATATTTATGTTGAATATTATTCCAATATCTTTATTTCTTAATTAGTTATTTGCATTTAAGTATTTTCGAAAGTGAACCATATATGGGAGCTGTGACCAATAATCGACCTATACAAATCTACGTTGGTAATATGATTTTTTCTTATTATATGCATATGTGCAAAATTTCGTAGTGATACTGATATTTTTACCGAAGTTATTAACGATAAATCTATTTCCGAGAAATTGATAGATGGGGGCTATGAGAAATTTTGAATCGATTGTTTCGAGTTTGAACATTTTTGATCCATGGGTAAAGAAAATAACGTGTGACAAAATTTAGAAGTATAATTATTTGTGGAATACTATACATTTACCTTGTAAAAATTTTTCAAATTTTGGTTATTTCAGTGAGTGATCGATATCAACAATATTAGTTAATTTTTCCAAAAGGATTTGTAACCAATTGTCTAGATAGAAGTTTTTTTAAAAAAAATATTATTTTTTAAATTTTTGTTAAAACCATTCCAAAATTGCACGAATAGACTAATAAACACAGAAAAAGAATGCAAAGCCGATTTTAATCCAGGAAAGTGGGGTAATCACATTTGTAATCAGTTATTTTCTGGTTATCGTCGAACAAAAACCGGATAGGTAAAGATTTTGCTGAGTAAATTTTTATAATGGGAAATTTTCTCCAGATTTTTTAACTTTTCCACAAAAATGTGTAAATTTATTTTCGTACCATAAAAAATTTCTTAAAAATTTTAAGATTTTAGCACCCTTAGATCAGACTTTTGGAAACATATTCAGGATTTTCATACAAAAATTGTGTTTTCTTTTCACAATCGAACCAATTGACATTGGTGATGGAGCAAATTGTGTTCTACCGTAATGTAAATATTCCTTTCCCAATTGTTTTAAAAGCTCCATGTAATTTTTGCTTTTGTAAAGTTATCATAAATTCGTTAGTTTGTTCGATGGGTTTGATTGGGTAAAAAATCGGCATTTTTGAAGCAAAAATCGGCACTTTACTATTTTGAAGGTAAAATATAGGCAAAATGCCGATAAATCGGCAAATCTGGCAGGCCTGACCCTAAATAATTTTCTAGAATGCATAACAATGAAAGTTAATAAGTTCATCTTGTTTCATATTCTTTTTTTTGTAAATTTTAATTTGAAATTTTGTTTCTATTCAAATGTACATTGATTACATTTTGTTTATAAATATTCGCATTTTACAGTAATGCAATTTAATCTTCAAAATTAAAAATAACCAAATATATTTACACAGACAGACAGACGGACGAAAAGACGGACATAGCTAAATCGACTCTGAATTTCATAAGGACCCAGAATATATATACTTTTTTGGTTCTCAGATGAATATTTCTTGGTGTTACACACGGAATGATAAACTTATATATACCCTCTATCACCACTGATGGTGGTGGAGGGTATAAAAAAAAAGATTTCTTATATACACAAAATATACTTATTCCGATATCTTTATTTATCAATGAAATATGCGATTTAATGAAGTGGATATTATATGACAGATATAAACAATTATGGACCGATCCGAAAAAAACTTATTTTTATAGCCTATTTATACCCTACATCACTTTAGTGGGGAGGGTATATTGTAACGCACAATAATATTGGTCCTATACCCACCTTAAAGTATACCAATCAGCTTAGAATCATTTTCTGAGTCGATTTGACTATGTCCGCCCGTCCATGTAAATCTTGTAACCAAACTATATACGCAATTTTGAAGATAATTCATTGAAATTTGGTACATGATCTATTGTCTATTGTCCCAGGGACGAAGCCTATTGAAAATGGTAAAGATCGGTCCATTATTTCACCTAGCCCCCATACAACTGAACCCCTGAATAGGGCTTGTAAAGCTTGTAATCAAACTTGAGGTCTCAATTTTGAAGATAATTCAATGAAATTTGACACATGATCTTCTATGGTATCGGAGACGAAGCCTATTGAAAATGGTTAAGATCGGTCAATTATTTCACCTAGCCCCCATACAACTGAAGCCGACGAATAGGGCTTTTAAGTTCATAAATGTTTAATATACTCGTATCTCGACAAAAAGCTGCAAAACCAAGTTCTATAGAAGCCTTGATGACTCTCATGAATTTTATAATTATAGGGTCTCATTTGACCATAGCCCCTATACAAAGCTCCCTTCAAAATTGGACTTAAATGTCCACAATTTTATTTAACAATAAACGGCTTAAGTATATCTGAGGCAAGGTACAATTCAACTAAATGCTCCATTATGAAAACTAAATCACATTTTATTTTTGTAACCGGTGTAGGGTAGTATATGGTCGGCCTCGTCCGACTATAATTTCTTACTTGTTTTAAAATATCTTTATTTCTTAATTGGATATTTGCATTTAAGCGATTTTCGGAAGTGGTCCTTATTTGGAAGCTGTGACTAATTATGGACCGATCCGGAAAACATTTCACAGGATGTTTCATATCTACTTTAAACACATTCATAACTAATATTATACCGATATCTTCATTCAGTTATGAAATATGTGTATATACATGATTATCGGAAATGGGCTTTATATGGGATTTATGCCCAATTATGGACTGATCCAAAAACATTTTGCAGAGTGATATATGTATACACAATACATATTTATGTTGAATATTATTTCAATATCTTTATTTCTAAATTAGTTATGTGCATTTAAGTAATTTTCTGAAGTTGACCTTACATGGGAGCTGTGACCAATTATGGGCCGATCCAGAAAAAATTACGCAGGGTGTTTTATATCTTCTTTAAACACATTCATGATGAATTTTATACCGATATCTTCATTCAGTTATGCATGGTTATCGGAAATGGGCCTTATATGGGAGCTATGCCCAACTATGGACCAATCCAACAAATATTTTACAAAGTGATATATGTATACACAAAACATATTTATGTTGAATATTATTCCAATATCTTTATTTCTTAATTAGTTATTTGCATTTAAGTATTTTCGAAAGTGAACCATATATGGGAGCTGTGACCAATAATCGACCTATACAAATCTACGTTGGTAATATGATTTTTTCTTATTATATGCATATGTGCAAAATTTCGTGGTGATACCGATATTTTTACCGAAGTTATTAACGATAAATCTATTTCCGAGAAATTGATAGATGGGGGCTATGAGAAATTTTGAATCGATTGTTTCGAGTTTGAACATTTTTGATCCATGGGTAAAGAAAATAACGTGTGACAAAATTTAGAAGTATAATTATTTGTGGAATACTATACATTTACCCTGTAAAAATTTTTCAAATTTTGGTTATGAGTGATATAGTTATTTCAGTGAGTGATCGATATCAACAATATTAGTTAATTTTTCCAAAAGGATTTGTAACCAATTGTCTAGATAGAAGTTTTTTTAAAAAATATTATTTTTAAAATTTTTATTAAAACCATTCCAAAATTGCACGAATAGACTAATAATCACAGAAAATGAATGCAAAGCCGATTTTAATCCAGGAAAGTGGGGTAATCACATTTGTAATCAGTTATTTTCTGGTTATCGTCGAACAAAAACCGGATAGGTAAAGATTTTGCTGAGTAAATTTTTATAATGGGAAATTTTCTCCAGATTTTTTAACTTTTCCACAAAAATGTGTAAATTTATTTTCGTACCATAAAAAATTTCTTAAAAATTTTAAGATTTTAGCACCCTTAGATCAGACTTTTGGAAACATATTCAGGATTTTCATACAAAAATTGTGTTTTCTTTTCACAATCGAACCAATTGACATTGGTGATGGAGCAAATTGTGTTCTACCGTAATGTAAATATTCCTTTCCCAATTGTTTTAAAAGCTCCATGTAATTTTTGCTTTTGTAAAGTTATCATAAATTCGTTAGTTTGTTCGATGGGTTTGATTGGGTAAAAAAATCGGCATTTTTGAAGCAAAAAAGGAAGGTAAAATATAGGCAAAATGCCGATAAATCGGCAAATCTGGCAGGCCTGACCCTAAATAATTTTCTAGAATGCATAACAATGAAAGTAAATAAGTTGTTTCATATTCTTTTTTTTGTAAATTTTAATTTGAAATTTTGTTTCTATTCAAATGTACATTGATTACATTTTGTTTATAAATATTCGCATTTTACAGTAATGCAATTTAATCTTCAAAATTAAAAATAACCAAATATATTTACACAGACAGACAGACGGACGAAAAGACGGACATAGCTAAATCGACTCTGAATTTCATAAGGACCCAGAATATATATACTTTTTTGGTTCTCAGATGAATATTTCTTGGTGTTACACACGGAATGATAAACTTATATATACCCTCTATCACCACTGATGGTGGTGGAGGGTATAAAAAAAAAGATTTCTTATATACACAAAATATACTTATTCCGATATCTTTATTTATCAATGAAATATGCGATTTAATGAAGTGGATATTATATGACAGATATAAACAATTATGGACCGATCCGAAAAAAAATTATTTTTATAGCCTATTTATACCCTACATCACTTTAGTGGGGAGGGTATATTGTAACGCACAATAATATTGGTCCTATACCCTATACTTAAAGTATACCAATCAGCTTAGAATCATTTTCTGAGTCGATTTGACTATGTCCGCCCGTCCATGTAAATCTTGTAACCAAACTATATACGCAATTTTGAAGATAATTCATTGAAATTTGGTACATGATCTATTGTCTATTGTCCCAGGGACGAAGCCTATTGAAAATGGTAAAGATCGGTCCATTATTTCAACTGAACCCCTGAATAGGGCTTGTAAAGCTTGTAATCAAACTTGAGGTCTCAATTTTGAAGATAATTCAATGAAATTTGACACATGATCTTCTATGGTATCGGAGACGAAGCCTATTGAAAATGGTTAAGATCGGTCAATTATTTCACCTAGCCCCCATACAACTGAAGCCGACGAATAGGGCTTTTTCAGTTCATAAATGTTTAATATACTCGTATCTCGACAAAAAGCTGCAAAACCAAGTTCTATAGAAGCCTTGATGACTCTCATGAATTTTATAATTATAGGGTCTCATTTGACCATAGCCCCTATACAAAGCTCCCTTCAAAATTGGACTTAAATGTCTACAATTTTATTTAACAATAAACGGCTTAAGTATATCTGAGGCAAGGTACAATTCAACTAAATGCTCCATTATGAAAACTAAATCACATTTTATTTTTGTAACCGGTGTAGGGTAGTATATGGTCGGCCTCGTCCGACTATAATTTCTTACTTGTTTTAAAATATCTTAATTTCTTAATTGGATATTTGCATTTAAGCGATTTTCGGAAGTGGTCCTTATTTGGAAGCTGTGACTAATTATGGACCGATCCGGAAAACATTTCACAGGATGTTTCATATCTACTTTAAACACATTCATAACTAATATTATACCGATATCTTCATTCAGTTATGAAATATGTGTATTTACATGGTTATCGGAAATGGGCTTTATATGGGATTTATGCCCAATTATGGACTGATCCAAAAACATTTTGCAGAGTGATATATGTATACACAATACATATTTATGTTGAATATTATTTCAATATCTTTATTTCTAAATTAGTTATGTGCATTTAAGTAATTTTCTGAAGTTGACCTTACATGGGAGCTGTGACCAATTATGGGCCGATCCAGAAAAAATTACGCAGGGTGTTTTATATCTTCTTTAAACACATTCATGATGAATTTTATACCGATATCTTCATTCAGTTATGCATGGTTATCGGAAATGGGCCTTATATGGGAGCTATGCCCAACTATGGACCAATCCAACAAATATTTTACAAAGTGATATATGTATACACAAAACATATTTATGTTGAATATTATTCCAATATCTTTATTTCTTAATTAGTTATTTGCATTTAAGTATTTTCGAAAGTGAACCATATATGGGAGCTGTGACCAATAATCGACCTATACAAATCTACGTTGGTAATATGATTTTTTCTTATTATATGCATATGTGCAAAATTTCTTGGTGATACCGATATTTTTACCGAAGTTATTAACGATAAATCTATTTCCGAGAAATTGATAGATGGGGGCTATGAGAAATTTTGAATCGATTGTTTCGAGTTTGAACATTTTTGATCCATGGGTAAAGAAAATAACGTGTGACAAAATTTAGAAGTATAATTATTTGTGGAATACTATACATTTACCCTGTAAAAATTTTTCAAATTTTGGTTATGAGTGATATAGTTATTTCAGTGAGTGATCGATATCAACAATATTAGTTAATTTTTCCAAAAGGATTTGTAACCAATTGTCTAGATAGAAGTTTTTTTAAAAAATATTATTTTTTAAATTTTTGTTAAAACCATTCCAAAATTGCACGAATAGACTAATAAACACAGAAAAAGAATGCAAAGCCGATTTTAATCCAGGAAAGTGGGGTAATCACATTTGTAATCAGTTATTTTCTGGTTATCGTCGAACAAAAACCGGATAGGTAAAGATTTTGCTGAGTAAATTTTTATAATGGGAAATTTTCTCCAGATTTTTTAACTTTTCCACAAAAATGTGTAAATTTATTTTCGTACCATAAAAAATTTCTTAAAAATTTTAAGATTTTAGCACCCTTAGATCAGACTTTTGGAAACATATTCAGGATTTTCATACAAAAATTGTGTTTTCTTTTCACAATCGAACCAATTGACATTGGTGATGGAGCAAATTGTGTTCTACCGTAATGTAAATATTCCTTTCCCAATTGTTTTAAAAGCTCCATGTAATTTTTGCTTTTGTAAAGTTATCATAAATTCGTTAGTTTGTTCGATGGGTTTGATTGGGTAAAAAATCGGCATTTTTGAAGCAAAAATCGGCACTTTACTATTTTGAAGGTAAAATATAGGCAAAATGCCGATAAATCGGCAAATCTGGCAGGCCTGACCCTAAATAATTTTCTAGAATGCATAACAATGAAAGTAAATAAGTTCATCTTGTTTCATATTCTTTTTTTTGTAAATTTTAATTTGAAATTTTGTTTCTATTCAAATGTACATTGATTACATTTTGTTTATAAATATTCGGTTTTACAGTAATGCAATTTAGTCTTCAAAATTAAAAATAACCAAATAATTTTATACCCTCCACCACCATGAGTGGTGATAGAGGGTATATATAAGTTTGTCATTCCGTGTGTAACACCAAGAAATATTCATCTGAGTCCCAACAAAGTATATATATTCTGGGTCCTTATGAAATTCAGAGTAGATTTAGCTATGTCCGTCTTTTCGTCCGTCTGTCTGTCTGTGTAAAACACGCTCACATTAAAACGAAGCAATGGAAAATAACTAAATTCAGCAAAAAAATTATTATTATCCGGTACAGTTTGGTATTGAAAATGAGCAAAATCGGTTCACATCGTGAAAAGTTATGAATCAAAATTTAAAACAACTCCGAAAAAAATAAGCATTTTTTATATATTCTGATGTAATTTTCTCGAAAACTATGCAAGATAATTTAATGAAAGTTATCACACATTCGTTTCTACACAAGATCTTGATTCCTGCTTGAATTGCTCTCACATACAGAAATATTACTGTGAACGCTTTTCCGATCGGTCCATAATTGGTCATAGCTCCCATACAAGGACCCTTCCCGAAAATCACTTAAACACGCATAAATCATTACTAAATTAAGATATCCATATAAAATTTGGAATAAGTATTGCCCATATGCACAGAAATATTACTATGAAATTTTTTTCCGATCGGTCCATAATTGGTCATAGCTCCCATACAAGGACCCTTCTCCAAAATCATTACTAAATTAAGATATCCATATAAAATTTGGTACAAGTTTGCTCATATGCACAGAAATATTTGAAATTTTGTCTTTATATACATAATTGGTCAAAGCTCCCATACAAGGTCCTTTTACGAAAATCTCTTAAACGCCCTCACGCTACTCATTAGCAAATAAAGCTATTGATACAAAATTTGGCACAAATATTAGTTTGGTATACAAAAATTCTATTTCAAGATTTTTTCACGATCGGTCCATAACATGGATGCGGTCGGTCCTATGCAAGGTTCCCTTCAGAAAATTACTTGAACACACATTACTTATTACTAAATTACGATATAGATACAAAATTTGACTGATATATAGCTTATATGTACATAAATTTTGCTTAAAGAATTTTTTACGATCGGTCTATAATACTAGGTCATGCCCCAAAAAGCACTTTAACCATATTTAACTAGTTGCATTATCAATTTGTGTAGAACAAAATTATATATATGTATTTTGCAAATCCTTAAATCTTTCACACACATGCATACATGTACATTATTAAATATCGTTAGAGCATATTTTAGGGCGCTATAAAAATATAAAAGAAAATGTAATGTTCAATAAATTTTGGGATTGTAACAGATTTAAGCTGTTTTTCTCTTTAAGACATGAGAAAACATATTTCTACAAATATTTGATCAATTAAAAAAGTATTAATATAAAAGTAGCTGGTGGAGGGTATTTAAGATTCGGCTCAGCCGAATATACCACTCTGACTTGTTTCCCGTGCAATTTCATTGAAAAAAATGCCAATAGTGTGTGTGTATTGGTGATTTTTATACCCTCCACCACCATCAGTGGTGATAGAGGGTATATATAAGTTTGTCATTCCGTGTGTAACACCAAAAAATATTCATCTTAGACCCAACAAAGTATATATATTCTGGATCCTTATGAAATTCTGAGTCGATTTAGCTATGTCCGTCTGTCCGTCTGTCTGTCTGTCTGTCTGGTTAAAACACGCTCACGCTAAAACTAAGCAAATAAAATCAACCAAATTCACTGAGAGTATTCATTGTTTTCCTAAGCAGTTTGGTATTGAAAATCAGCAAAATCGGTTCACAACGTAAAACGTTATGAGTAAAAATTTCAGACTACCTCAAAAAAATTAAGTTTTTTTCCCCAATTCTTGAGTAGTTTTCTCAGAAACTACCAAAGATAATTCGACAAATTTTGTCACAGATTATTTTGTCCATCTATAGATTAATTATGTTTAAAATTGTAACAATCGATCCCAAATTTCCCATAGCCCCCATACAAAGGTACATATTCCGGAAATTAATTTATCGTTAATAACTTCCTCAAATATATCGGTATCAACACAAAATTTTGTACATATTGACTTTATATGAACAGGAATTAAAACTACCGACTTAGATCTGTATCGGTCCACAATTGGTCATAGCTCCCATATAAGGTCCACTTTCGAAAATCACTTAAATGAACATATTTTATTGAAAAATAAAGCTATCGGGATAAAATTCGACATGAATATGTTTTGTATATACATAAATCATTCTACGGAATTATTTTCCGGATCGGTCCATAATTGGTCATAGCTCCCATATAAGGTTCACATCCGAAAATCACTTAAACGAGCATAATTCATAGATAAATAAAGCTATCTGGATAAAATTCGACATGAATGTGTTTTGTGTGTATATGAATTACTCTACGAAATTTGTTCCGGATCGGTCCATAATCGGTCATAGCTCCCATATAAGGTCCACATCCGAAAATCACTCAAATGCGCATAATTCATTGATCAATAAAGCTATCAGGGTAGAACCCGAGGTGAATATGTTCTGTATATAGATATAAATCATTCAGTGAAATTTTTTCCGGATCAGTTCACAATTGGTACTAGCTCCCATATAAGGTCCACATCCTAAAATCGCTTAAACAAGCTTAATTCATTGATAAATAAAGCTATCGGGATAAAATTCGATATGAATATGTTTTGTGTGTAAATATTAATTATTTTACGAATTTTTTTTTTTTGGGATCGGTCCATAATTGGTCATAGCTCACATATAAGGTCCACATCCGAAAATCACTTAAATGCGCATAATTCATTGATAAATGAAGCTATCAGGGTAAAACTCGACGTGAATTTGTTTTGTATATGTAAATCATTCGTGAAAAATTTCCACATCGGTCCATAATTGGTTACATTCCATATAAGGAATTTTTTCAGCATCGGTCTATAACTAGCTCCCATATAAGGTTCACTTCTGAAAACCACATAATACCACATAATTTATTATTAAACTCGACATGAGTATGTTCTGTGTATAGATAAATCATTTTGAATTTTTTTTCGAATTGGTACATTATTGGTCATAGTTCCCATATAAGTTATTGGCAGGATCGGAACATAATAGGTCGAAGAATAATCGGTCGATATCTGAAAATCACTTAATACAAATGTTTCTTGTCCTAATCAAAATTAGTTACATACATACATGCATAAATAAGTTACAAAATGATAAATAGTATCTTAATTACGGAAACAAAACATGTGCCGGGTTTTACAGTTCTCCATAAGGAAAATAAAGTACTTAAGTACTTAGTATGTACTTTAATACTTAAGTAAAATTTATTTCTTTAGTATAAACTATAAATTCGGCCCTATAACATATTTATTTTGGGTTTTAATAAAAAGTAGTTTGCAGGTGGAGGGTATTTAAGATTCGGCAGTGCCGAATATAGCAATCTAACTTGTTTTATCTGCCTTTCTATACGCCGGTATGTGTTTTACAGGATCTGTAGAGGAAGATGGCAGAAAGTTTCAAAAGAAAATTAAGATTCATTTCATTTATCTTCGTTAAAATTGTTTAATTATATTTTTACTGAATTAACTATAATACATGTTTATTATTTGATGATAATTTTTAAATAAACTTGCATAATTAATACTTTTTTAATTGATCAAATATTTGTAGAAATAAGTTTTCTCATGTCTTAAATAGAAAAACAGCTTAAATCTGTTACAATTCCAAAATTTGGCGTCATGAAATAACTCCCCACGAAATAACTCCCCAAAACAAAAATTAAATAACTTCCTAAAAATTTGTTCAGAAAGCAAAAACAACGAAATTTGGGGATTTAATTCGTTTTTTGGGGCATTATTTCACATTTAAAATGGGGAGATATTTCATTATGAAATAATTCCTCAAAATTCAAAAATAAAATAAATCCCTAAAAATATTTTTGGGGAGTTATTTCATTACCTTACTTTTATCATACGAAATAAAAAATATATGTTTGATAAACGGCCTTTGGCCGGCGCAAAGTTTTTATCCTTTGGGTACATTGGACAACGCCTTCGCTAAGAATACACCCTCCTTGTATCAAAAGTGTTCGGCTTTAGGCCGGCTATTTCGGAAATCTTTACTAAGCGAAGCCGGTGTTGGTCATATTATAGAGTGGTAAATCATTGCGTCCGACCGTAGGCCGGCTATTTAGGAAATATTTACTAAGCGAAGCCGTTGTTGGACATACCATAGAGTAAAAAGTCCTTGCGCCCGGCCGCAGGTCGGCTATTTAGGAAATCTTTATTAAGCGATTAAACTGAAATGCATTAAACTTTGAAGCCCCACTCGAAAGTATGAGCGACCTACTTTTTTTAGAAATGTCACTAAAACCGACTTGTTCCATAATTTGTTATTTTTAAATGGGAACTTATTTCATTTTAAAATTAGGGATTTGTTTCATATGAAATAAATCCCCAAAAATGGGGTGTTATTTCATTTTAATTTAGGAAGTTATTTCATTTCGTTGGGGCTTTTTTTCATTTTTAAATTGGGGAATTATTTCATAATTTTCAAAGTCCCCAAATTTGAGGACTTATTTCATTTTTTGGGGAGTTATTTCGTGGGGAGTTATTTCATGACGCCCCAAAATTTATTGAACATTACATTTTCTTTTATATTTTTATAGCGCCCTAAAATATGCTCTAACGATATTTAATAATGTACATGTATGCATGTGTGTGAAAGAATTAAGGATTTTCAAAATACATATATATAATTTTGTTCTACACAACTTGATAATGCAACTAGTTAAATACGGTTAAAGTGCTTTTAGGGGTATCACCTAGTATGGGAGATATGACCAATTATAGACCGATCTTAAAAAATTCTTTAAGCTAAATTTCTGTACATAAAAGCTATATATCAGTCAAATTTTGTATCTATATCGTAATTTAGTAATAAGTAATGTGTGTTCAAGTGATGTTATGGACCGATCGTGAAAAAATCTTGAAATAGAATTTTTGTATACCAAACCAATATTTGTATCAAATTTTGTATCAATAGCTTTATTTTGTAATGAGTAATGGGCGTTTAAGAGATTTTCGTAAAAGGATTTTGTATGGGAGCTTTGACCAATTATGTATATAAAGACAAATTTTCAAAATTCTGTATCTATATCATTATTTAGTAATAAATATTGTGCATTTAAGTGATTTTCTGGAGGGGACCTAGTATGGGAGCTATGACCAAATATGGACCGATCGTAAAACAGCTTTATAGTGTAATTTATGTATATAAGAGCAATATTTGTGCTAAATGTATGGATATCAATATTTTGTAATGAGTTATGTGCGTTTAAGTGATTTTCGGGAGGGAACCTTGTATGGGAGCTATAACCAAGGATGGACCGATCGCAAAAAAATTTCACAGTAATATTTCTGTGCATATGAGCAATACATGCACCAAATTTTATATGGATATCTTAATTTAGTAATGAGTTATGCGCGTTTAAGTGATTTTCGGGAAGGGTCCTTGTATGGGAGCTATGACCAATTATGGACCGATCGGAAAAACATTTCATAGTAATATTTCTGTATGTGAGAGCAATACTTGTACCAAATTTTATATGGATATCTTAATTTAGTAATGAGTTATGTGCGTTTAAGGCATTTTCGTGATTTCCCTTGTATGGGAGCTATGACCAATTATGGACCGATCGGAAAAAACTTTCACAGTAATATTTCTATGCATATGAACAATACTTATTCCAAATGTGCATATGAGCAATACTTGTACCAAATTTTTATGGATATATTAATTTACTAATGAGTTACGCGTTTAAGATTTTTTCGGAAGGGGACCTTGTATGAGAGCTATGTCCAATTATGGACCCATCCAGAAATTTTTTTCTCTCAATGAATTCTATTGACATACGATTTTAAGTTGTAAAATTTTGTGAAGATATCAGCATTCTGACGGAAGTTATTAACAAAAAACTCATTTTCCGGGAATATGTACTTTTGTATGGGAGGTATATGAAATTATGGACCGATTTTAACAATTTTCAGCAGGAATCAAGATCTTGTGTAGAAACGAATGTATGATAACTTTCATTAAATTATCTTGCATAGTTTTCGAGAAAATTACATCAGAATGGGTAAAAAATGCTTGTTTTTTCGGAGTTGTTTTAAGTTTTGATTCATAACTTTTCCCGATGTGAACCGATTTTGCTCATTTTCAATACCAAACTGTACCGGATAATAATGAATATTTTTGCTGAATTTCGTTAATTTCCATTGCTTCGTTTTAACGTGAGCGTGTTTTACACAGACAGGTAGACGGAAGGACATAGCTAAATCGACTCAGAATTTCATAAGGACCCAGAATATATATACTTTGTTGGGTCTCAGATGAATATTTCTTGTTACACACGGAATGACAAACTTATATATACCCTCTATCACCACTGATGTTGGTGGAGGGTGAACTCCATACATTATGTAAGTGCAATTTTAATTTGTCTTAATAATATTGTGGCTTACATTCTAAGCGAGAGCACATCGATGAGTCAGCCTAGGACACTTTTATGTTAAATCTAAGTGGAAGAATAAGTGAAAACATCACCACTGACTGCCACAAAATATCACTTAGACAAGCGAGTACATAATGTGTATTTCTACCGCTGGTTAATTTATGACAAACAAAATTAAAATAAATCTAATTACAAATAATTTTTTAATATTCGTGTGTTATTAATTTATATATTTCTTTTCAAGAATGTAAAATTTACCAAGTTTTCCTTTTCTTTGGTTTGTTTACATATTCATATATCAACCATATGTGAAAATTGTGAAAATTCTCTATCAATGAACTGTCATTTTTATCGCTCTCTTACTTGCTTTCTTATCGCTCTCTCATTGCAAGTTTTCAAAAGAACGCGAACGGAATCCAGTAACAATTGTTGCAAATTGTTACAAATTAACGAGTACGAACAGACCTAATTTTTCATAAACTTCCTCATTTTCCTCAAATGCTCTGGTCTGAGTAGGTTTATTTCTTTGTAGCATTCTAGTCTGAGCTTCCAATAATTTATTACGCAGGTTTTTATACCCACCATCAAAAAAGATGGGGGGTGTATTGATTTTGTCATTTCGTTTGTAACACATCGAAATATTGGTCATATATATATTCTGGGTCCTCATTAAATTCTAAGACGATCTAGCCATGTCTGTCCGTCCGTCTGTCTGTCTGTTGAAAGCACGATAGAGTCCGAATGGAAAGAGCTAGAGGGTTGAAATTTCACATAAATATTTCTTATAGGTAAGGTTTGTTTGGTATTGGAAATGGGCAATATCGATCCACGTTTTCGGATAGCCCCAATACAAGTGGCCCCTCGAAAAGCAGCTTTAACAGCCATAACTTGTTTAAAAATACGAATATGGCGATGAAATTCGACATAAGTAAGTTTCTTATGATACAAAATCACTATGCAAAATTTTATCAGGATCGGTCCATAATTGACCCTACCCCCCATATAAGGTCCCCTTCAGAAAATGACTTTAACGCCCATTACTGGCTTAAAAATACTAGTATATAGATGAAATTCGACATAAGTAAGTTTCATTCGAGTCAAAATCTATATAAAAAATTTTATGAGGATCGGTCCATGATTGACCCTACCCCCCATATAAGGTCCCCTTCAGAAATTGACTGCAACGCTCATTAATGGTTTAAAAATACGAGTGTAGCGATGATATTCGACACAAATAAGTTTAATACGAACCAAATTCTGTCTACCAAATTTATGAGGATCGACCCATAATTGACCCTACCCCCCTATATAAGCTCCCCTTCAGAAAATTACTTTAACGCTTATAACTGGCCTAAAAATACGAGTATATAGATGAAATTCGACATAAGTAAGTTTCATTCGAGTCAAACGAGTTTTGATGGTGGGTATATAAGATTCGGCATAGCCGAATATAACACTCTTACTTGTTATGATTAACTTTATTATGAAACACTTCAAATGGTTTTTCATTTGTCAGAGTGTATGGTTAGATCAGACGTCGGCGCTAGTATTGTTCTGACAACGAAGATTTTCGGCAAATTACATGTACACAACACGATCGCAATTTTGTAAATGTAAATTTAAGATTTGAAAATGTGCCTTTGGAAGATATCAGCATTCTGACGGAAGTTATTAACAAAAAACTCATTTTCCGGGAAGATGTACTTTTGTATGGGAGGTATATGAAATTATGGACCGATTCTAGCAATTTTCAGCAGGAATCAAGATCTTTTGTAAATTATCTTGCATAGTTTTCGAGAAAATTACATCAGAATGGGTAAAAATGCTTGTTTTTTCGGAGTTGTTTTAAATTTTGATTCATAACTTTTCCCGATGTGAACCGATTTTGCTCATTTTCAATACCAAACTGTACCGGATAATAATGAATATTTTTGCTGAATTTCGTTAATTTCCATTGCTTCGTTTTAACGTGAGCGTGTTTTACACAGACAGGTAAACGGACGGACATAGCTAAATCGACTTAGAATTTCATAAGGACCCAGAATATACATACTTTGTTGGGTCTCCGATGAATATTTCTTGTTATACACGGAATGACAAGCTTGTATATACCCTCTATCAGCACTGATGGTGGTGGAGGGTATAATTAAGGTAAATTTATTTTATACATTATAGTTTCATTTCAAAAGAAAATTAGATTAATTTCATTTACTTTCGTTAAAATTGTTTAATTATTTTTTTATTGGATTAACTATAATACATGTTTGTTATTTGATGATCATTTTTAAATAAACTTGCATAATTTTAGAATAAATATAAAAAATATATATTTTTCTATAACAAAATCGGAAGACATGGTACTTTAACTTACAAATGCAAATATGATTGTAATCTACATTCATTGCATTCTTATTTGAAAGCGTTTATAGGCGTCTCATTAACTTTGCTTAGAACTCCATACATTATGTAAGTGCAATTTTAATTTGTCTTAATAATATTGTGGCTTACATTCTAAGCGAGAGCACATCGATGAGGCAGCCTAGGACACTTTTATGTTAAACCTAAGTGGAAGAATAAGTGAAAGCATCACCATTGACTACTACAATATATCACTAAGATAAGCGAGTACATAATGTGTATTTTTACCGCTGGTTAATTTATGACAAACAAAATTAAAACAAGTTAGAATGCTATATTTGGCTCTGCCGAATCTTAAATACCCTCCAATATAAATATGTTATAAATGGTTAAAGTTATAGGGCCGAATTTATAAGTTATACCAAAGAAATCAATTTTACTTAAGTATTAAAATACATATTAAGTACTAAAGTACTTTATTTCCCTTATAGAGAACTGTAAAACCCGGCATATGATTTGTTTCCGTAATTAAGATACTATTTATCATTTTGTAACTTCTTTATGCATGTATGTATGTAACTAATTTTGATTAGGCCGATCCTGCCGATAATTTATATGGGAGCTATGACCAATAATGGACCAATTCGAAAAAAAAATAATTAAAATTAATTAATTAATTAATTTTCGGGAATATGTACCTTTGTATGGGGGATATGGGAAATTTTGGATCGATTGTTACAATTTTAAACATAATTAATCTATAGATGGAAAAAATAATCTGTGACAAAATTTGTCGAATTATATTTGGTAGTTTCTGAGAAAACTACTCAAGAATTAGGGAAAAAAACTCATTTTTTTTAGGTAGTCTGAAATTTTTTCTCATAACTTTTTACGTTGTGAACCGATTTTGCTGATTTTCAATACCAAACTGCTTAGGAAAACAATGAATATTCTCAGTGAATTTGGTTGATGTCATTTGCTTAGTTTTAACGTGAGCGTGTTTAACCAGACAGACAGACAGACGGACATAGCTAAATCGACTCAGAATTTCATAAGGACCCATAATATATATACTTTGTTGGGTCTCAGATGAATATTTTTTGGTGTTACACACGGAATGACAAACTTATATATACCCTCTATCACCACTGATGGTGATATAATTTATAGTCTTTTGAAAAATTTGTAGATAGTGAAATAAAAATTGGGATGGATCTACCTCTTGATATTCTGAAGAAAAATCGAACAATTATATCTGTAACTACAATAAAATATAAGCTTTTTTTAGGAAAGTTGTACTAATAACAAAAACAGTTTTACTTAGAATCTTACATCTTGGACAAAATTTTGTAAACGTAAAGGAAGGGTGATAGAAGTAAATTTTTCATTTAAGATTTGGAAATGTGCCTTTGGAAGTAATTAAGAACTTCAGTTTAAGTGCCATAACATTTGATATGTAAAAAAGAAGTTGGGGGTAATGATTTTCTTTTCTAGTTACAATATCTTTTTATTCTAATTAAAGTTTTTTGCAATTTACAATTATTTGTAATGTGTAATTGAGCAATAACCAATAACAATTATTTGTAATTCTAATTGAAATGTTGGCAATTACAATTATTTGCAATTGAAGAATTTCCTTATATTTACATGTAATTAGTAATTGTAATTCAGGGCACTACATAGGTTGTTTGTAATTGCAATTGGAAAAACTTCAATTACAAGTAATTGTAATTTTTAAACTTCAATTACAATAACAAGTAAATGTAATTGGCAAAACTTCAATAAAATAAGAATAAATTGTAATTGATAATTTCAAATACTTGTAATTAGTTATTGTTCAATTACACATAACACGTAATTTTAATTGAAAATGTAATGAATTACTATCCAAGCCTGGTAAAAAATATTTTTTTGTTTGCTTTAATTCTTCAAACCATATATTTTTAGAAATATAATAAAAAATATATCATGCTATATTGGATTTCAAGTAGTTTTTAAATTCTGAATCGTAATCTTTAACTTTAAGGAAGGCTAAAAATAAAACTTGCCAAATAAATGGAAAGTTAAAAATATAAATATGGGCATTTCCACCGTGACGGTCGTACGTTTTAACAAGTTAGATTGCTATATTCGGCACTGCCGAATCTTAAATACCCTCCACCTGCAAATTACTTTTTATTAAAACCCAAAATAAATATGTTATAGGGCCGAATTTATAGTTTATATAAATTATATAATATAAAGAAATAAATTTTACTTAAGTATTAAAGTACATACTAAGTACTTAAGTACTTTATTTTCCTTATGGAGAACTGTAAAACCCGGCACATGTTTTGTTTCCGTAATTAAGATACTATTTATCATTTTGTAACTTATTTATGCATGTATGTATGTAACTAATTTTGATTAGGACAAGAAACATTTGTATTAAGTGATTTTCAGATATCGACCGATTATTCTTCGACCTATTATGTTCCGATCCTGCCAATAACTTATATGGGAACTATGACCAATAATGTACCAATTCGAAAAAAAATTCAAAATGATTTATCTATACACAGAACATACTCATGTCGAGTTTAATAATAAATTATGTGGTATTATGTGGTTTTCAGAAGTGAACCTTATATGGGAGCTAGTTATAGACCGATGCTGAAAAAATTCCTTATATGGAATGTAACCAATTATGGACCGATGTGGAAATTTTTCACGAATGATTTACATATACAAAACAAATTCACGTCGAGTTTTACCCTGATAGCTTCATTTATCAATGAATTATGCGCATTTAAGTGATTTTCGGATGTGGACCTTATATGTGAGCTATGACCAATTATGGACCGATCCAAAAAAAAAAAATTCGTAAAATAATTAATATTTACACACAAAACATATTCATATCGAATTTTATCCCGATAGCTTTATTTATCAATGAATTAAGCTTGTTTAAGCGATTTTAGGATGTAGACCTTATATGGGAGCTAGTACCAATTGTGAACTGATCCGGAAAAAATTTCACTGAATGATTTATATCTATATACAGAACATATTCACCTCGGGTTCTACCCTGATAGCTTTATTAATCAATGAATTATGCGCATTTGAGTGATTTTCGGATGTGGACCTTATATGGGAGCTATGACCGATTATGGACCGATCCGGAACAAATTTCGTAGAGTAATTCATATACACACAAAACACATTCATGTCGAATTTTATCCAGATAGCTTTATTTATCTATGAATTATGCTCGTTTAAGTGATTTTCGGATGTGAACCTTATATGGGAGCTATGACCAATTATGGACCGATCCGGAAAATAATTTCGTAGAATGATTTATGTATATACAAAACATATTCATGTCGAATTTTATCCCGATAGCTTTATTTTTCAATAAAATATGTTCATTTAAGTGATTTTCGAAAGTGGACCTTATATAGGAGCTATGACCAATTGTGGACCGATACAGATCTAAGTCGGTAGTTTTAATTCCTGTTCATATAAAGTCAATATGTACAAAATTTTGTGTTGATACCGATATATTTGAGGAAGTTATTAACGATAAATTAATTTCCGGAATATGTACCTTTGTCTGGGGGCTATGGGAAATTTGGGATCGATTGTTACAATTTTAAACATAATTAATCTATAGATGGACAAAATAATCTGTGACAAAATTTGTCAAATTATCTTTGGTAGTTTCTGAGAAAACTACTCAAGAATTGGGGAAAAAAACTTAATTTTTTTGAGGTAGTCTGAAATTTTTACTCATAACGTTTTACGTTGTGAACCGATTTTGCTGATTTTCAATACCAAACTGCTTAGGAAAACAATGAATACTCTCAGTGAATTTGGTTGATTTTATTTGCTTAGTTTTAGCGTGAGCGTGTTTTAACCAGACAGACAGACAGACAGACAGACGGACATAGCTAAATCGACTCAGAATTTCATAAGGATCCAGAATATATATACTTTGTTGGGTCTAAGATGAATATTTTTTGGTGTTACACACGGAATGACAAACTTATATATACCCTCTATCACCACTGATGGTGGTGGAAGGTATAAAGAGATGAAAAATATATATATACATATATATATATTTTTTAAAAATTCTTGTATTTGTATATAGGGCTTCAATAGCTCTATAACTGGTCGGAAAAAGAAATTGAAAGATCTTAATGGCCCTAAGATATAAGTAATTAAAGTGCGAGACGTGATGTGACAGAAATAGAAGTTGCTTATTTCTTTTTTGACAAAAATTTAAAAATCTGCGAGTTTCACCTGGCTATTTTTCAGATTTTTTTGTACAAGCCGTTATGTGTGACGTGACGTGATGTGACAAAAATTTCCAGTGATGAAATTTGCAATATTATTGAAAATTAATTAGTCCATAGATTTATTTTGGACGGACATTGTTGAAAGTTTTTGGTATCAGAGAAATTCTTCGACTATTTAATAACATTTTAGTTGAAAATAGCTCCCGTATAAGAATAATATAAGAATTTACATTAATTAACATAAAACTTTAAAAAAATGCTTATATCACCATAAAATTCAACACAAATAATTTTGACATACACAAAAATCGTTCATCCTAGTTTTTTAAAAAATTGGTCCATGATTAGGCATAGCTTCCATACAAAGCCCACATTTGATATACCCATAAACTTGGATATATAACTAAAATTTCGCCATCTTGATAATACAAACACACAAAAAAACTTTCAAATGTACAACTACTGACCCTTTTGATGATAATACAATAATCGGTCATAACGCCCATATAAAGCCGATATCCGAAAATCACTTTTTTTCATACATTTCTTAAAAATATCATTTGTTGAATTTCTTTCACTTATCAACTAAAAAATCATAACTATCACCTAATTGAATAAATTGCATAAATATCACATCTTTTTAAATAACAATATTTCACAATTCGAAGGTTGCACTTGAGAAAATTTATGTAATGTGGCGTGACGTGACAGACTTTGAAATTCTATAAAAAATAACCCAGCTTAGAATTATTTTTTTTTCTTTTAAATTGAGTTCTATATACTAAACTTGATTTAGATTCAAAGTTTTGAATACTTCTGAATGCCAAATAAAAAGTCATCGGGATAAATCCTGTTTCAACGTGACGAACCTGACATTTAAAAGTCTATGAAAGAAAACCGAAAATTTGTCTTTTAAGGATCTTTATCTTTTTATATTTGTATGTTTTAAGATAACTATTATTCCAACAAATATTTTCCGATAAAAATCCATTTAAATATTAGCCTTTAAAATAATAAAAACTATTAAAAGCAAATACTAATAAAGGTGCAAAAATATGCCTGAAATATTATTGTAACTTTTAACTCCGATTTCTCATCATAGTGGTTAAGAAAAGCTTTGGGGTCTTTAATTTAATAAAATTTGAATCTTTTTCTATAATAATAGAAGTTGAAATTTTATTTTTGATGACTTTTAGTTTTTGAGCCACGGTGGACTTTTCGGTGGAAATGCCCATGTACTGATTTTGTCCACAATGTCTAAACTTATTAAGCTTTACAATTCCATATTTATTTTTTTCCATCTAATGGTTCTCGATTATTTTCTATTTCGGATAGCCACCCTTTTATTTTTTCCAAAAAAATTTTTTTACTAAATGTTTCTTCTCTTTCCCTATCATTAAATTTGTCCAAATATCTATGAAATGTATCATAATGGCTTTTTAAAATGTTTTCCCTACTTCTTAAATGTTTTGTAATATAAAAGGCATTGAGAATTGTCAAACGCATTTTTTATCATAAAATACTTTTTAATTGCCATCATTAATTTTTTTCCGTGCTTTAAACAAAACATTTGAAAACAGTCGTACACCCGCTACACATGTGCATTCGCCGCTGTCTCGCTGCCCTGCAAACAATTGCTATCTAATAGTATCCATAACGTAACAACGTGTAGGTAAAAATATCTAAAAAACATCTAATATTGCACAATTTGAAAGGAAGAAAAGTGACCGCGTTGGTAAGAAACTGTTCCTCCTGTTTAATACTTACTTAGTGAGTCGATTTCGTTTCAGTTTTAAGTAACTTTTTTATAGCATAAAAGTGCGTAAAATTAGTAAAATTTCCAGTTTTGCCATAGCAATAGGGAAACTGGAAATTTATCTAATTTTACACTATTTTATGTAGTAAAAGCGACTTTATAATACATTTTCTTTATTTCTCTTACTTTATGAATAATTTAATATTGTTTATACTTACTAATCTCTCACTTATGTTTATTATATATTAAATTTATTTTTTATATATTAAATTTTAAATAAAATCATTTCTTACCAACGCACAGTGGTATAGGAAAACAAGTTAGATTGCTATATTCGGCACTGCCGAATCTTAAATACCCTCCACCTACAAACTACTTTTTATTAAAACCCAAAATAAATATGTTATAGGGCCGAATTTATAGTTTATACTAAAGAAATAAATTTTACTTAAGTATTAAAGTACATACTAAGTACTTAAGTACTTTATTTTCCTTATGGAGAACTGTAAAACCCGGCACATGTTTTGTTTCCGTAATTAAGATACTATTTATCATTTTGTAACTTATTTATGCATGTATGTATGTAACTAATTTTGATTAGGACAAGAAACATTTGTATTAAGTGATTTTCAGATATCGACCGATTATTCTTCGACCTATTATGTTCCGATCCTGCCAATAACTTATATGGGAACTATGACCAATAATGTACCAATTCGAAAAAAAAATTCAAAATGATTTATCTATACACAGAACATACTCATGTCGAGTTTAATAATAAATTATGTGGTATTATGTGGTTTTCAGAAGTGAACCTTATATGGGAGCTAGTTATAGACCGATGCTGAAAAAATTCCTTATATGGAATGTAACCAATTATGGACCGATGTGGAAATTTTTCACGAATGATTTACATATACAAAACAAATTCACGTCGAGTTTTACCCTGATAGCTTCATTTATCAATGAATTATGCGCATTTAAGTGATTTTCGGATGTGGACCTTATATGTGAGCTATGACCAATTATGGACCGATCCGAAAAAAAAAAATTCGTAAAATAATTAATATTTACACACAAAACATATTCATATCGAATTTTATCCCGATAGCTTTATTTATCAATGAATTAAGCTTGTTTAAGCGATTTTAGGATGTGGACCTTATATGGGAACTAGTACCAATTGTGAACTGATCCGGAAAAAATTTCACTGAATGATTTATATCTATATACAGAACATATTCACCTCGGGTTCTACCCTGATAGCTTTATTAATCAATGAATTATGCGCATTTGAGTGATTTTCGGATGTGGACCTTATATGGGAGCTATGACCGATTATGGACCGATCCGGAACAAATTTCGTAGAGTAATTCATATACACACAAAACACATTCATGTCGAATTTTATCCAGATAGCTTTATTTATCTATGAATTATGCTCGTTTAAGTGATTTTCGGATGTGAACCTTATATGGGAGCTATGACCAATTATGGACCGATCCGGAAAATAATTCCGTAGAATGATTTATGTATATACAAAACATATTCATGTCGAATTTTATCCCGATAGCTTTATTTTTCAATAAAATATGTTCATTTAAGTGATTTTCGAAAGTGGACCTTATATGGGAGCTATGACCAATTGTGGACCGATACAGATCTAAGTCGGTAGTTTTAATTCCTGTTCATATAAAGTCAATATGTACAAAATTTTGTGTTGATACCGATATATTTGAGGAAGTTATTAACGATAAATTAATTTCCGGAATATGTACCTTTGTATGGGGGCTATGGGAAATTTGGGATCGATTGTTACAATTTTAAACATAATTAATCTATAGATGGACAAAATAATCTGTGACAAAATTTGTCAAATTATCTTTGGTAGTTTCTGAGAAAACTACTCAAGAATTGGGGAAAAAAACTTAATTTTTTTGAGGTAGTCTGAAATTTTTACTCATAACGTTTTACGTTGTGAACCGATTTTGCTGATTTTCAATACCAAACTGCTTAGGAAAACAATGAATACTCTCGGTGAATTTGGTTGATTTTATTTGCTTAGTTTTAGCGTGAGCGTGTTTTAACCAGACAGACAGACAGACTGACGGACAGACGGACATAGCTAAATCGACTCAGAATTTCATAAGGATCCAGAATATATATACTTTGTTGGGTCTAAGATGAATATTTTTTGGTGTTACACACCACAGTGGGGCAGAATGGAAATTTTTTGGAAATAAATCTGGCATTTCTAAACGGCTGATCCGATCGGGATAAAATTTGGCGTGAGCGTAGCCAAGGAGTATTCGAGTTTAAGTTTTGAAGATGAACCCTGCAGATGCTCCAGGGACGGCGCTGTGGCGTCTCAAATTACGGTACCTACGACATGTAAAATTTTTAAACTCGTGCCATTTTTTTGTTTTTCACCCAAATACAAAGATTTTTATATTTTGTGAAAGCGCTCGACGAGATCTTGAAAAAATATACTTGGACATACTACTTATCTCTTATAATATCCGAGTTATAGGCATTTAAAAATTTAGTGATACAAAATTTACCATACCTTGGTCCGCCTTTTTTTGAATACCGGGCGTAATTTTGGACCAAATGGACTCAATTTTTTCTTGTTAGTTAGACAACAAAATTTCCAATAATATACAAAAAATTTCAGATCAATATCGTTTACAGATCCAAAAATATACGTTTTTTAATTTAAAAATTCAAAAAATTTTAGATTTTTGGCGTTTTTTTTGCCAAAAATGTGTCTTAACTCTTTTATTAATAAAATAAAATTTTTATTAAGAACATATAACAATTTTATAGTTTTCTAAAATATATCTTTACGCAGAACGCTTTGGCGTAAAAAACTTGTCCTATTTTTTTAAAATGTTGCCACTGCGTCCTTCCGAATATGACCTATTTTTTATCAAAACTTCAACTTTGGGCGACATGTTCTAAAATCCCAAAGCAGGGATCAGAAAACTGAAAGCAGTTTTGGAAACCTCAATATGTTTTCTATTTACTCCAAAAGTATTTTCCCAGCCCTGAAAGAAATGTGGACCCTATGGGCAAAAAAGTAAAAAATCCCATTTTTGGGATTTTCATTCCTATTTTTGGGAATTGCGGGATGCCCTTTGACCTTTTCAATTTTTTTTTTTGCATATTCTTATTTGAAATGACAAATTTAACAAGCGTTGAAAATTTCATTGAGTTTTGTTCATAAATAAAGATTTTGTCATATATTACATATTTGTTTAATTTCTAAAACTATGATTTATATCAAAATTTTAATAGGATCGCAGATAGCTACAACAATTTAGTCCATATTTATCCCTTAATATCATTTTTTAGTTAGATATGGAAATTCTCGACCCTTTACAAAAAATTTCAAGCCAATATCTCAATTACATTCAAAAATATGTTCATTTAAACCTGTGTCCTTTAATTTCATCTTTTTCATATTTTAGTATTAAGTATGACAGAACATACATTTGGTGTTGAATAAAATATTTGGACAATTTTTAAAAATTATTTAGTTAATTATTTTATTATAATATTGTATATAAAATAAAAAAAATTATAATTTTATTATGAGCCACGCACAACAACACCTAAATCACCCCACACAAATTACCTTTCCCGCCCACCGAAATATAAAACACAATTTAATACAATATCATCAGTTAGTATAATAGCTTTTTTTATTTGAACTGTTTATCTTAAACATAATACAATTAATTCTTACAACCTACTTATATAGTTAATTCCTAACACTACTTATTTTCTATAAAATAATCTGTCATATCGGTATACATCCAGAAGGTAATATAAGTCCTTTAAATCTTCCTTGTTTTGAGATGATAGAGTTTCATAACAAATCCATCTTTTTCGCATAGTTGAAAGAACAGGATCAGAAGATAGAAGTAAACTATTAAAAATATCTTCATTCTGTGATTGCCTGGAGCATTTTCTTGAGCTGAATAGTTGAACATGCTTAAAATCTCGATTCCTCGCTTCCTGGGCTTCTTCTGTTAACTCTCCAAGTGGAAGAATATTCGATTCAATTATTATTTGACCATGACACAATACTTTGTGTACTGTTGGTGTTAGTTCCCTCCATGGATACAGAGATACAAGTAATTTAGAAATTTCAGATGTGTATTCCCCAAATCGATTTTCATTAATTTTATGTTTACTATTCAGTGCCATTAAAATAGTGTTAACTCTTCGAAGCAACTCCTTGTCGATTCCAGTTATTTTTGAAGTAATTTCAAAATCACGAAAAAACCTTCTCGCCGTATTACCGTCATTTGTACTACCGCAACTTGGAAGTGGTTTGTCGATGTTTAATCCCATCTGAACTTTAAATTCTTCTTGGATTCTGCTTTTTTCCGCAGCTCTCAGTTCTTTCAATTCTTCATTATTTTTTGTTGATTTAATAAGATTCTCTGGCACACTTCTATATTTGAGGTCGTATGCTATGTGTAAAAGTAATCCAATAATCATATTCTGGCATGAAGTGGTGAAATTCCGAAAGACAGGACTTCTTCATTAATACTTCTGCTTTTGTTTATATTTGAGAATTGCGACTTTTTCTCATTACATATTGAGCATCTCCAGAAGGAAGAAGTTTCTGTTATGGCATTGCTGACCTTTCCATCAATCATTGTTAAGCTTAGCTGATATGATACGTTAATAGAGAATTCCTTTATTTTTATGCAAATGGGCTCCAGTGCATTTATTTCATCTTTTAAATATTCCACTAAATCTTTTGTTGTTTTCTTTGACTCCTTTATATATTCAAATCCAATGGGTATACAAAAATTTTTTGAACCCGGAGTTGTATTGATCCATATCAGGGATGGAAAATGAGATTTTGTTTCAGTATCAAAAAATATTTCAGAGGGTACTTTTTTGGATCTTAGAGTACTAAAATATTTTTTTTTTTTTTTGCTGAAAGTTGTTAATTTCTTAAATACACCTTCACATATTTAAACATTTTTAAATAATCAGCAACAGAAGTAGAAAAGGTATTATATATACCGTAGGGTGATCGATTATTCGACATTTTCCAAAAACCGGTTTTCGAGTAGTTCGAATAGTTGACATTTGAAAAAAACCGGTTGATATTTTTCAAATTCAGAGAAAACGGTTTTTTATTATAAATAAAAACATCTAGTTTAATTTGAAAAAAAAATATGACCCGAACTGATTTTTTAAAATAAACATTATTTCTTTAATGTAAAAAATTGAGAAGAATCATAATCCTAGTTTATTCTAAAGTCCCTGTTTAGTAAATTTTCATAGGCATTCCAACACTGCTATAATATTTCAGCGACAAATTAATTATTATAATTGGAATATAATCTTAAGATTGATAAAATTTTATCCAACAGTTATTCCAATCAATTTTACAAATAAATTTTTGTAATTAATTAGGAAAATCAAAAAGTTTAACCAAAGGAGCTTTAGAAAAATATACTCTAGTTTCTTGACTCGAATATTTTAAAATTTAGACAGGCTGTATTATTATTTATTTCAAAATTTAATTGAAGTAATCTTTGAATACAAAGCAAATAAAAGTATTCGAAACCGGCTTTTAAAAAGCTAAAAAAAAGGGTTATTCGATATTCGAAAAAATCAACATTTAGAAAAAAACGACACTGGTAAATCAGAAAAAACCGGTTTTAAGACCGATTGAAAAACAGAATCGATCACGCTAATAAACATATATTGATATAATGAATCTTTGTCCGTCCCTTAATGTTAACCTTTTAGATATAATTTGATGAACTTCAATGTCCATGGTATCATATAGCTACCATAAAAATATTACCCCGATATTGTACTTCGTAAATATGTATATTAAAATCAGTCATGATACAATTTGTTATATTTTAATAAATCCTGTCTTAAAGAAATTCAAGCCACATTTGGCCCTATTCAAGGATGAATTTAGAAATTCAACTTATTTATTTATTATACGCTAACAATTGAGCTACAACGATAGTTTATTGTCAATAAATCTCTTATATAATTAGGATGGCCTGGTTCTCAACTAAAATTAAAGTTTAATTGATTATAAGATAGCGTTTCTCAAAAGTTTTGTCCTGGGGTCAATATTTGGCGAGCTGGATCAAAGGATAAAAAGGTCCTTCTTTGAGGTTTTTATGATTTTTTTCATATTTCTTCCAAAGGAAAGATATAAAATTTTAGTATCATTAGAAAGGTTCTTGGGAGACGCTTTTAATGGTATACCAGAAATTTTTGTGTAACAGTAAAAGTAATCTAAATTTCCTAATTTTTCGTAAAAGTTCAGGATTTTTACATTTTAACATATATGATTTTAATACAATTGATTGAAATTAATACACAATAATCCTCAATAAAATCTACGAAACGGTTTTTTCCGTTTTTCAAAATTCAATCTAGATCAAATTTTATTAAAATTTATCGAAGCCTATGTACGCTACCAAAACATTCCGAATTAATGTAAACAATAACATAGAAATCGTTATTTACTAAGCAAGCGTAACAAACAAGTAGATGTTTAGGATAAATTGTGTTACTATGTTAGTTAAACTGAAAAATGTTATTGATAATAGAATGAAACCATAAAGTATTATACACCAAAAGCTAATGAAATTAAGCATATGCTGATGTACATATTAAGTATGTCAGATAAATATAGCTAACAGAATCCCTGGAAAAAATAGAGTTTAAAATATTAAGATAAAATACAAAAAATAAAGAATTTCGAAAAACAGAAAAAAACCATTTCGGTGAAATTTAGGTGAGGTGAGGTTTATAATATAATAATTTCAATTAATTACATTATATATTTTTATGTAAAAATATGAAAAACTTAAAACTTTTCCGAAAAATTACATTTGTAATCATTTTGGTGTTGTATACAAATTTGTGTATGTCATTGAAATCGTCTCCCAAGGACCTTTCATATGATACTAAATTTGCATATGGTTTATTTGTCAAAAATGTGAAAAAAATAACATAAAAACCCTAAAAAGGACCTTTTTATCCTTTGATCCAGCTCACCAAATATTGACGTCAGGACAAAAATTTTGAGAAATGGTATCTTAGAATGAACTAAATTTTCATTTTCGGTGGGAACATCAGCAATTACCATTTTGGGGCCACCCTAATATACATATGTGTTATTAAATTAAAATTCGATGTTCATAGGTGTTCATTTGTTAAAAAATCAATAGTTAATTAGGAAAATCAAAAAGTTTAACCAAAGGTGCTTTAGAAAAATATACTCTAGTTTCTTGACTCGAATATTTTAAAATTTAGACAGGCTGTATTATTATTTATTTCAAAATTTAATTGAAGTAATCTTTGAATACAAAGCAAATAAAAGTATTCGAAACCGGCTTTTAAAAAGTTAAAAAACCGGGTTATTCGATATTCGAAAAAATCAACATTTAGAAAAAACCGACACTGGTAAATCAGAAAAAACCGGTTTTAAGACCGATTGAAAAACAGAATCGATCACGCTAATAAACATACTTATATTGATATAATGAATCTGTGTCCGTCCCTTAATGTTAACCTTTTAGATATAATTTGATGAACTTCAATGTCCATGGTATCATATAGCTACCATAAAAATATTACCCCGATATTGTACTTCGTAAATATGTATATTAAAATCAGTCATGATACAATTTGTTATATTTTAAAAGTAATCTAAATTTCCTAATTTTTCGTAAAAGTTCAGGATTTTTTACATTTTAACATATATGATTTTAATATAATTGATTGAAATTAATACACAATAATCCTCAATAAAATCTACGAAAAGGTTTTTTCCGTTTTTCAAAATTCAATCTAGATCAAATTTTATTAAAATTTATCGAAGCCTATGTACGCTACCAAAACATTCCGAAATAATGTAAACAATAACATAGAAATCGTTATTTACTAAGCAAGCGTAACAAACAAGTAGATGTTTAGGATAAATTGTGTTACTATGTTAGTTAAACTGAAAAATGTTATTGATAATAGAATGAAACCATAAAGTATTATATACCAAAAGCTAATGAAATTAAGCATATGCTGATGTACATATTAAGTATGTCAGATAAATATAGCTAACAGAATACCTGGGAAAAAATAGAGTTTAAAATATTAAGATAAAATACAGAAAATAAAGATTTTCGAAAAACAGAAAAAAACCATTTCGGTGAAATTTAGGTGAGGTGAGGTTTATAATATAATAATTTCAATTAATTACATTATATATTTTTATGTAAAAATATGAAAAACTTAAAATTTTTCCGAAAAATTACATTTGTAATCATTTTGGTGTTGTATACAAATTTGTGTATGTCATTGAAATCGTCTCCCAAGGACCTTTCATATGATACTAAATTTGCATATGGTTTATTTGTCAAAAATGTGAAAAAAATAACATAAAAACCCTAAAAAGGACCTTTTTATCCTTTGATCCAGCTCACCAAATATTGACGTCAGGACAAAAATTTTGAGAAATGGTATCTTAGAATGAACTAAATTTTCATTTTCGGTGGGAACATCAGCAATTTCCATTTTGGGGCCCCCCTAATATACATATGTGTTATTAAATTAAAATTCGATGTTCATAGGTGTTCATTTGTTAAAAAATCAATAGTCATATCAAATTATACACATGAGACCATACATAAGACCATCCATGACATGAAACAATAATTTGCTTTAAAGTCCAAATAATTTTCACCAAAAATTTCTCTTATTATCTATGGTTGAATTCTTAATTTCAAAACATATCGTTTTATATTAAATAGAAATTGAGTCCTCCGAGCTTCTATCATTTGGAAATAATTAGTTTTAAAGTCAAATATTTTTTCAAAATTGAAATTTTTGGTAATTTTCCATATAATATTAACAATGGAATTTAATTAGATTAATATCCATATAATGTCAATCAAGATAAAAATTCGAAATGAGCTGCATCGGTTATTTGCAAAACATACTTCTAACAAGTTAGATTGCTATATTCGGCACTGCCGAATCTTAAATACCCTCCACCTGCAAACTACTTTTTATTAAAACCCAAAATAAATATGTTATAGGGCCGAATTTATAGTTTATACTAAAGAAATAAATTTTACTTAAGTATTAAAGTACATACTAAGTACTTAAGTACTTTATTTTCCTTATGGAGAACTGTAAAACCCGGCACATGTTTTGTTTCCGTAATTAAGATACTATTTATCATTTTGTAACTTATTTATGCATGTATGTATGTAACTAATTTTGATTAGGACAAGAAACATTTGTATTAAGTGATTTTCAGATATCGACCGATTATTCTTCGACCTATTATTTTCCGATCCTGCCAATAACTTATATGGGAACTATGACCAATAATGTACCAATTCGAAAAAAAATTCAAAATGATTTATCTATACACAGAAAATACTCATGTCGAGTTTAATAATAAATTATGTGGTATTATGTGGTTTTCAGAAGTGAACATTATATGGGAGCTAGTTATAGACCGATGCTGAAAAAATTCCTTATATGGAATGTACCAATTATGGACCGATGTGGAAATTTTTCACGAATGATTTACATATACAAAACAAATTCACGTCGAGTTTTACCCTGATAGCTTCATTTATCAATGAATTATGCGCATTTGAGTGATTTTCGGATGTGGACCTTATATGGGAGCTATGACCGATTATGGACCGATCCGGAACAAATTTCGTAGAGTAATTCATATACACACAAAACACATTCATGTCGAATTTTATCCAGATAGCTTTATTTATCTATGAATTATGCTCGTTTAAGTGATTTTCGGATGTGAACCTTATATGGGAGCTATGACCAATTATGGACCGATCCGGAAAATAATTCCGTAGAATGATTTATGTATATACAAAACATATTCATGTCGAATTTTATTCCGATAGCTTTATTTTTCAATAAAATATGTTCATTTAAGTGATTTTCGAAAGTGGACCTTATATGGGAGCTATGACCAATTGTGGACCGATACAGATCTAAGTCGGTAGTTTTAATTCCTGTTCATATAAAGTCAATATGTACAAAATTTTGTGTTGATACCGATATATTTGAGGAAGTTATTAACGATAAATTAATTTCCGGAATATGTACCTTTGTATGGGGGCTATGGGAAATTTGGGATCGATTGTTACAATTTTAAACATAATTAATCTATAGATGGACAAAATAATCTGTGACAAAATTTGTCGAATTATCTTTGGTAGTTTCTGAGAAAACTACTCAAGAATTGGGGAAAAAAACTTAATTTTTTGAGGTAGTCTGAAATTTTTACTCATAACGTTTTACGTTGTGAACCGATTTTGCTGATTTTCAATACTAAACTGCTTAGGAAAACAATGAATACTCTCAGTGAATTTGGTTGATTTTATTTGCTTAGTTTTAGCGTGAGCGTGTTTTAACCAGACAGACAGACAGACGGACAGACGGACATAGCTAAATCGACTCAGAATTTCATAAGGATCCAGAATATATATACTTTGTTGGGTCTAAGATGAATATTTTTGGTGTTACACAAGGAATGACAAACTTATATATACCCTCTATCACCACTGATGGTGGTGGAGGGTATAAAAAGTGGCTTTTAAAAATAGATTTCAAAACATTCTCAGAATTTCAAATTTGAACTTTTAAAGATACTTAGATCCCCATTTTCTCATTGTCTGATTATGTTTTATCATAACGATAAATTGACATTTTACATACAAAAATTATTTTAACCGGCAGTATATCCACCTGCTAAACGATAACCGGAGGTTGAGATATTGGCCCTGAGAGTATCAAATAAGACTCGGGAGTATCACGGTACTTTTGAACATCAAATAGTATCAAAAAAAGTACCATCGTACCAAATTTGCCATCCCTGATCCATATATCTTCAAATGAATTTCCGATGCTTGACGATGATGGATTAAGGGAATATGAACGAATTCGTAATGGCACTAGTGATGACATAAATACACTTTTGTAGTCTGCTAATGTCCGACTTCCACAAGCTTATTTGTATTCTGGAAGTGCTGATAAACCGTCACATCCCCACTTATACATTAAGACAACATCACAGTTATGAATTTTCCTAAGTTGGTCTTCTGAAAAGTCTGACACAATTCTTGATGCTGTGTTTTCGAGCAAAGATGATATATCAATACAAGCTTCCACATCATTAACAGCAATAGGTGATGGTAGGATAGTTTGTTTTTTTTCCTGGATAGCCTTGTATGAGCTTTCCTTAATATTTGGTACTTATTTCGACTGAGACCGAGTTCCAACATAAGCTCTTTTGCTTCCTCTTCAGTAAAATTTGATTGTGATGTTGGAGTTGGTATACTTTCCACAATTCGCTTAAGTCGTTTTGGTGATGCATTAGGAAGAATAGTTGCAATATGTACGACATCCATAGGTTGGTTTTCCTTTTTCAGCATTTCGTTAAATGTATCAGCAATTTCCTCATTTGAGATTGAAAAAAGTTTTTGTGTGACCCTCTTTTTTTTGACCTTGAACATAAGTCTTCGTATGACTTGCAAGGCGCTCCTGTTGATGTGTTGTAAGTTGAGATTTCCGTAGTAGTTTCCATCCAACTACAAAATTTTAATCGAAATTTCTTTTGATTTCCATCCACAGACTTACTTTTTATATCAAAAAGTTTTCAATTTTTGATATGCCTGTTTTGTCTACTTTTCTACTATATGTAGTTTTTATATAATTTGAAATGTCTTCAATTCTTTCTGGCCCTTTTGAAGATACACTCCATAAAACGGAACACAACTCTTCGTACTTTAATGTAATCTTCATTGTAGATTTATTAAATATGGTACTTAAAATCTAAGAAGTTTACTTATATACCAATTCTTGTCATTTCCGATACAGGTATTCCAAAGTAAAAAATTACGAATTGTCTACCTATTAACATTTAGGACTATATTACTATAACCAGTAATTCAGTCATTGATATTTCTTATTACTGAATGAATCGAAATTATCATTACCTGTATATTTTTACCTACATGATCATAAACGAAACAGAACGAAATGATCTGTCGAAAAAATTTAGGTAAAAAATAGTTATAAATTTTTTAAAATTTAAGCATAATAGGACCTTTCAATTATAAGGATAAGCAAACAAATAGAAAATAGGTAAATATAAGATTTAAATATGTTCTGTCGTACTTAATACTAAAATATGAAAAAGATGAAATTAAAGGACACAGGTTTAAATGAACAGAGTTTTGAATGTAATTGAGATATATCTAACTAAAAAATGATATTAAGGGATAAATATGGACTAAATTGTTGTAGCTATCTGCGACCCTATTAAAATTTTGATATAAATCATAGTTTTAGAAATTAAACAAATATGTAATATATGACAAAATCTTTATTTATGAACAAAACTCAATGAAATTTTCAACGCTTGTTAAATTTGTCATTTCAAATAAGAAAATGCAAAAAACAATTGAAAAGGTCAAAGGGCATCCCGCAATTCCCAAAAATAGGAATGAAAATCCCAAAAATGGGATTTTTTACTTTTTTGCCCATAGGGTCCACATTTCTTTCAGGGCTGGGAAAATACTTTTGGAGTAAATAGAAAACATATTGAGGTTTCCAAAACTGCTTTCAGTTTTCTGATCCCAGCTTTGGGATTTTAGAACATGTCGCCCAAAGTTGAAGTTTTGATAAAAAATAGGTCATATTCGGAAGGACGCAGTGGCAACATTTTCAAAAAATAGGACAAGTTTTTTACGCCAAAGCGTTCTGCGTAAAGATACCTTTTAGAAAACTATAAAATTGTTATATATTCTTAAAGAAAATTTTATTTTATTAATAAAAGAGTTAAGACACATTTTTGACAAAAAACGGCAAAAATCTAAAATTGTTTGAATTTTTAAATTAAAAAACGTATATTTTTGGATCTGTAAATGATATTGAACAAGAAAAAATTGAGTCCATTTGGTCCAAAATTACGCCCGGTATTCAAAAAAAGGCGGACCAAGGTATGGTAAATTTTGTATCACTAAATTTTTAAATGCCTATAACTCGGATATTATAAGAGATAAGTAGTATGTCCAAGCATGTTTTTTCAAGATCTCGTCGAGCGCTTTCACAAAATATAAAAATCTTTGTATTTGGGTGAAAAACAAAAAAATGGCACGAGTTTAAAAATTTTACATGTCGTAGGTACCCTACTTTGAGCCGCCACAGCACCGTCCCTGGGGCAACTGCAGGGTTCATCTTCAAAACTTAAGCTCGAATACTTCTTGGCTACGCTCACGCCAAATTTTATCCCGATCGGAACAGCCGTTTAGAAATGCCAGATTTATTTCCAAAAAATTTCCATTCTGCCCCACTGTGGATTCTTGGGGTTCTTCTGTAAGCTCTCCTAAAGGCAGAATATTATGTTCTATGATGACCTTTCCATGACATAATATCTTGTGAACTGTAGGTGTCATTTCTTTGCAGGGATATAATTCCAAAAGTAATTTAGAAACTTTTGTAGAATACTCCCCAAATTTTGTTGCGTTCACTTTATGCTTGCTATTTATCGCCATTAGAATAATATTGACCTTTTGCAGTAAATCCTTATTAATTCCGGTTATTTCGGAAGTAGTTTCAAAATGTTTGAAAAAACGTCTAGCGGTATTACCATCGTTTGTGCTTCCATATCCTGTGAGTGGTTTATAAATAATTAATCCCATCCGCATTTTAAATTCCTCTTGAATTCTTATTTTCTCACTGGCTCTCATTTCCATTAACTCCTTATTGTTATTTGCCCTTTTGTTTGCATTTTCCGGTATGCTTCTGTACTTTAAATCATATGCTAAATGTAGAAAATGTTCCAGAAATCGTATGCGAGCATATAGGGGGATATTCCAAATTGTAATGTTTCCTCATGACCTTTGCTTGGAAATATTCAAAAATTCTGAGTTTTTATCACCACATATGTAGCAGAACCAAGTAGATGATGTTCCTGTAATGGCATTTTCAACTTTCCCATCAATCATTGTAAGTTTTAAATCATAGGACATGCTAAACGAATAATTTTCTATTTCGATTGTTATAGGTTCCAAGTTTTTAATTTCTGCTTCAATACGATTTATAAAATCTTGCGTTGTTGTTTTGGATTCTTTTATATACTCAAAGCTTATTGGCCTACAAAAAGCTTTGGATCCTGGAGTCGAATTCTTCCAAATATCATCGAAACTGGTTGATGGAGAATCGCTGTCAGCATACTTTCGAATTCTTAATGGAACTAGCGATGCCATAAATACACTTTTATACTCGGAAGATGATTCACTTGTGTTGATTTGTTTATATTCCGAGAGTGCTGATAACCCATCACATTCCCACTTACAAATGAGTTGAAGATCACAAGAATTTATTTTTTTTAGTTGGTCCGAAGAAAAGTCAGAAGCAATCCTTAAAGCAGTATTTTCGAGTAGAGCGCCGAGTCCAATAACAGCCTTCCGATCAGTTATTTCAATAGGAGGTGGTATAATGCTTTTCTTCTTTTCATTTATTTTGTCATATGATGGTAAAACATCCACTCCTTTTTCAGATAGCGCCTTTCTTAACGTTATGTAGTTATCACGACTTAATCCCAGCTGCAACATAAGCGCAATAGCTTCTTCCTCAGTGAACGTTGTATCAGATGATGGTGTGGGTATACTCTTTACAATTCTTTTCAGTCGTCTTGGTGATGCGGTTGGAAGAATATTTGCAATTTTTATGGCATCCAAAGGCTGTTTTTCTCTTCTTAACATTGCTTTAAAAGTGTCCAAAACTTCTTCGTTAGATAAGGTTTCTAGTGAAGTTGATAACCTTTTCCTCTTTGATTTTGAGCTCAAATCCTAATACTACTTACAGGGAGCACCAACATTTGATACGCAATAGAAACTCCAGCAAATTTCGATCGAAATTTAGCAATGGAATACCGAACACTCTTCAGTTTTATATCAACTGATTTTATAAAATTTTCAATTTTACATATGTCAGTTTTATCCACTTTATTTTTATGTGCAGTTTCAATATATTTCAATAAGAAGTTGACTTTATCTTGAAAAGGAGCTGAAAAGTGTTCAAATAAAATGGAGCACAAATCATTTTTTTAGTACGATCGCCATGGTTAGAAAATTACAAATAATTACAAACAGATATAAACCTGTCTTATATATTAATTACAGGTACTTAAATTAAATTATTTTGTAAAGGGTTATGATATTCTACCTAATATGTCTAACGTTTCCTTATGTAATGAATTTTTCCTCAATAGGTCACTTTAATAAGCTACCTATTAAAGTGACCTATAGGGGTAAAATTCATTACATTTTAAAAAATAATACCTGAACATTTTTTAATATATGTAACAAATTTAAGAGTTAACCTTATGGATGAAAATAATAGTGAAGGTAAATTTTCTAAAAGATGTTGAGTTTTCCCTAATTAATTTGTCACTTAAAAAACATTAGGTAGGCATGTTATATATCAATGGAAAGGTAATTTTTTTATTCAGTTTCCCAAAAAAGTTTTAAAAAAATCCCAAAAATGGGATTTTTTGGTTTTTTGCCTATTATATCCATACCAGGGGCGGGGTTACCGAAACCCGTTACAAAATGATTAGGAACATATTGGGTCATATAAAACAGGTCACTATTATTTGATATCGACTATGCGATTTTAGAATTTTTGCTCAAAATTGAATTTTCCATAAAAAATAGGGTTTTTTTGGATGGACCTGGTCCCCTCGGTATCAAAAAATTTTTAGGTTTTGTTTCATTTATCGTATTTTATGTAAAGTCAGCTTTCCAAAAAGTATAAATTCTATATACGTCTTCTTAGAAACTTTTTAGATAACTTAAAAAGAAAAAGATACTTTTTTCCCAAAAAAATTGCAAAAAATCGCCTTTTTTTAATTTTTTAAATTAAAATGCCTATAACTTTGTACTCAGTCATGATATTTACATAATTCCTTCACTGCTTGTTGTTAAGCGAATAAAAAAATATTTGGACCCGCTATTATCAAAAAACTAAAGTAAGGACGGTAAAAATTTTAAAATTTTAATTTTCAAATGCGAATATCTCCTATAAGAGATAATTTACTGCTACATTTTTTATAGTGCTCGATGAGAAGATTCTATATACGAAATTTTTTTAAATCGGAACTCAAATGAAGAAATAGGATCGTTTTAAAAATTTAACTTAGCCGAGGTGTCCTAATTTGAGGACCCCCCGCCGGGCCCCTGGATGGCCTATAAGGTCCAAAACCTAAACTCGACAACAACTCCTCTTTGTGCATACCAAATTTCATTAAAATCGGATTAACCGTTTAGAACTTACCGAATTATTTCCCTCTTTTTTTCCTATACCACTGTGCAACGCGGTCACTTTTCTTGCTTTCAAATTGTGCAATATTAGATGTTTTTTAGATATTTTTACATACACGTTGTTACGTTATGGATACTATTTAGATAGCAATTGTTTGCAGGGGACGAAACAAAAGAGAATAAGAATGTGTGTGTTGTTAGTCAGCACCAGTGTTGCCAGAACTTCCTCAGAATAAAGTGCAGAATGACGGTCAAAAAGTGCAAATTCGTTGAAAAAAGTGCTAAATTCAAATCAAGTTTTTAAAAGCCATTAAGCCATGTGTACCCGTCTGTGCGGCTGGGTGTCCAGCTATAATGTACATGTCGCAATTTTTCACAAATGCAAAAGACTATTTCGAATTGGTCCATGATTTGACCTCGCCTAAATAAATATCCCTTTACATAATCAATTAGGGGTAAAAAGTAGGATTTTGAACATGACCACCTCCGATTTCGATGAAATTCGGTACACACATTTTTCATGTAAATAAGGAATTTAAAGTTCTCCAAAATTTTCAAATTCGCTACGGTCCAGATTTTATCGATGTTTAAAGTTCGTATTTTTTTGGATTTTTTTCAACAAGCATTAAATTTAACGTCGTATATTTACTAAACGGTTTATCCGATTTTAGTTCCCAATTAAAGCCTATGTCTTGTAGTTTGATAATATTCATATCGAATAATCCGGTCTTTTATTGACAAAAACCCGGTTTATATATATTTTACTCTTTTTTGTACATTACATACAATAATAGACATTTTCAAATATGTTTATAATATTAAGGTGTTTATTTTATATAAATATTTGGCAAACATACGCAAAAGCCGGATTTTTTAAACCTCTTTTATACCCTCCACCACCATCAGTGGTGATAGAGGGTATATATAAGCTTGTCGTTCCGTGTGTAACACCAAGAAATATACATCTAAAACCCAACAAAGTATATATATTCTGGGTCCTTATGAAATTCTGAGTCGATTTAGCTATGTCCGTCTGTCCTTCTGTCCGTCTGTCTGTGTAAAACACGCTCACGTTAAAACTAAGTAAAGGAAATCAACCAAATTCACCCAAAATATTTATTATTATCCTAAGTAGTTTGGTATTGAAAATCAGCAAAATCGGTTCACAACGTAAGAAGTTATGAGTAAAAATTTCAGACTACCTCGAAAAAATTACGTTTTTTTTCCTAATTCTTTTGAAGTTTTCTCAGAAAGTACCAAAGATATTGCGATGAATTTTGTCACACTTTATTTTTTTAGGGCAGTGATCAATCATGTTCAAAATCTTTACAATTGATCCAATATTTCCCATAGCCCCCATACAAAGGTACATATTCCCGGAAATTAGTTTATCGTTAATAACTCAATCAAATATATCGGTATCAACACCAAATTTTGTACATACAAATATAATATGAAAGGAAATCATACTACCAACGTAGATCTCAGTCGGTCCACAATTGGTCATAGCTCCCATATAAGGTCCATTTCCCAAAATCACTTAAACGCACATATTTCATTGATGAATAAAGCTATTATGATAAAATTCGGGCTGGATATGTTTTGTGTATATACAAATCATTCTACCAAATTTTTGCGGATCGGTCCATTATTGGTCATAGCTCCCATATAAGGCCCACTTCCGAAAATCATTTAAAAGCTCATATTTCATTGTCAAATAAAGCTATTTTGATAAAATTCGACAGAAATATGTTTAGTCTAAATATAAATCACTCTATGAAATTTTTTCCGGATAGGCCCATAATTGATCATAGCTCCCATATAAGGTCGACTTCCGAAAATCACTTAAACGCATATATTTCATTGAATTATAAAGCTATCGGGATAAAATTCGACACAAATCTGTTTTGTATACATACAAATCTTTCTACAAAATTTTTTACGGATCGGTCCATTATTGGTCATAGATCCCATATAAGGCCCACTTCCGAAAATCACTTAAAAGCACATATTTCAATGTGTCATAAAATTCGACACAAATATGTTTTGCCTAAACATGAATCACTCTACGAAATTTTTTCTGGATAGGCCCATAATTGGTCATAGCTCCCATATAAGGTCCACTTCCGAAAATCACTTAAACGCATATATTTCATTGAATTCTAAAGCTATCGGGATAAAATTCGACTTGAATATATTTTGTGTACGTACAAATCATTTTACAAAATAATTTTTTACGGATCGGTCCATTATTGGTCATAACTCCCATATGAGGCTCACTTACGAAAATCACTTAAAAGCACATATTTCATTATCAAATAAAGCCATCTTGATAAAATTCGACACAAACTGGTTTTGCCCAAATATAAATCACTCTGCAAAATTTTTCCCGAATAGGCCCATAATTGGTCATAGTTCCAATATAAGGTCCACTTCCGAAAATCACACGCATATATTTCATTGAATTCTTAAGCTATAGGAATAAAATTCGACTTGAATAAGTCTTGTGTACATACAAATCATTTTACCACTTTTTTCTCGGATCGGTCCATTATTAATCATAGCTCCCATATAAGGTCCACTTCTGAGAATAACTTAAACGCACATATTTCATTGTCAAATAAAGTTATCTTGAGAAAATTCGACACTTATATGTTTTGTCTTTACATAAATCACTCTACGAAATTTTTTCGGGATAGGCCCTTAATTGCTCATAGCTCCTATATAAAGTCCACTTCCTAAAATCACCTAAACGCACCTATTGGAGTAAAATTATACTTGATCTTTTTCTGCATTATACGAAATTGTTTCCTGATCGGTGCATAATTGGTCACAACTCCCTTATAAGGACCATTTCTGAAAATTACTTGAACGCACATTTATACATAGGTATACAATTTTTTCTGAATCGGTCCGTATTTGGTCACAACTCCCATATAAGGGCCATTTCTGAAAATTACTTAAACGCACATTTTATACACATTTAGGTATAAAATTTGACGTAAATGTGTATTTTGTATATATGTATATAAATCATTGTACGGAATTTTTTCCGAACCGGTCCATATAAGGATAATTGTTGAAAATCACTTAATACCACTTAATTCGTTATTAAATTATTATATACGGATAAAATTCGACATAAGTATGTTCTGTGTATAGATAAATAATTCTAAATTTTTCTGGACCTAATCAAAATTAGTTCGACAAAAATTTTGACGAGTTATCTAAAAAATAGATAGTTAGATGGGTTTCAATAAAAAGTAGCTTGCTGGTGGAGGGTATTTAAGATTCGGCATAGCCGAATATAGCACTCTAACTTGTTTCAAAATAAAACAAGTAAGAGTGCTATGACGGCTATGACGAATCTTTTATACCCATCACCAAATCATGTGCCATAAATTTCAAGTAAATTATGAGCTTTATAGTAATTTTCTGAGGGGGGTCTTATATGAAGGGTAGGGGCAATTATGGACCGATCCGCATAAAGTTTGACAAAGAATTTTATGTTCCAATAAAGTCTAAAACTAATTGGACAAAGTTCGGGACCTTACTAAAGAACCGTTTAGGTCAGGACACTTTTCAATGTCGAAATAAAGAGGATATAGATGCCAAAGTGGAAACGTTCACAAGTGCCCTGGTTGAATCGTTCGAGGACAGCTGCCCTCTGCGAGAGCGGAGATCTGCCCAGGAAAAACCCTGGGTAACTGGGGAGATCCGGAACCTTGGGAAGACTCTTCGCAAACTATTTAACCGGGCACGGCGTAAAAAGACCGCAGTATACTGGGATGAGTATTGTAATAAACTTGGTGAATATAAGAAAATCGTTCGAAAAGCCAAACGAGACTCCTGGAAACTTTTCTGTGAACAGGTAGATAGCGTAAATGACTAATCGAAGATAAAAAAAATTCCTATCCAAAACTCATGTCCAACCGGAATCTATGATCGATGACACGGGCAGGAGGCTTGAGGATATGGAGGAGACAATGAAACTCCTAATGGATTCTCATTTCCCACCCGGTATATCGAATAACATAGATGAACCGATATTGGAGGAAGGGGAGGGTAACACGGAAATAGTTATTACAACTGACATGGTTAAAGGGGCAATCAAGAGCTTTGCTCCCTATAAAGCTGCAGGGCCGGATGGAATTTTCCCGGCACTTTTGCAGATGGAGGCGGGACTGGTTTCCGTACATCTGTCACAGATATTCACTGCATGCTTAAAATTGGCATATACCCCAGTTAAATGGCAGGATGCAAGGGTAATATTTATACCCAAACCAGGGAAACCTAGCTATGCGACACCTAAGTCCTATCGACCGATAAGTCTTACGTCCTTCCTACTTAAAACCTTGGAACGGATAGTCGATAGCATGGTTAAAAGCAGCATACCATACAAAGACCTTAAATATAAGCAGCATGCTTATGTAAAGGGACGATCGGTGGAAACCGCTTTAAATGAAGTTGTCCACTACATAGGTGAATCTTTCGATAGCAAACTGTATACACTGGCGGTATGCATTGACATCGAAGGCGCTTTCAATAACGTGCACACTGATACCCTTATCCAATCCCTAGACCAGTTTTATGTTGACCGGGTGCTCCGTAACTGGATCAACTACATGCTAAGGAACAGATGGATAAGCTGCGAGATGTACGATATAACTATCAGGAAAAAGGTATTTCGCGGTATACCACAGGGTGGCATTTTGTCACCTTTACTCTGGGTTACCACTATTAATAGCCTCCTAAGGACCCTAACCGAGAAAGGACTTAGACCTGTCTGCTATGCAGACGATGTCGTAATACTTTTAAAAGGAAAGGATCCAAATTACTTGTGTAGAAGAGCTGAGGAGGCTCTGAATACGGCCTTGAGCTGGGCTCAACCGAGAGGCCTCAATGTTAACCCGGCGAAGACGGAAATCTGTCTTTTCACAAGAAAGTCAAAAGTTTCTACATATACTGAACCTTGCTTCCTGGGCAAGAAGATACCGGTGACAGACAAAGTTAAGTACTTAGGTGTAATACTTGACCGGAAATTAAAATGGAGACACCACATAGAGGATAGGATCAACAAGGCACATCGGTGCTTGGCGATATTTAGGAGAACCATAGGCATGAAATGGGGTCTTAGTCCTACTATGACAAATTGGCTTTATAAAAGTGTAATTAGACCAATTCTAGCTTATGCTTCAATAATCTGGTGGACTGCTTTGGACAAAAAGTATAATATCAAACTACTACAGGGAGTTCAGCGTACATGCTGCTTGGGTATAAGTGGTGCCATGTGTACTACTTCAACCAAGGCTCTGGAAACGTTGCTAGATATTCCACCCATTGAAACATATATAAGATATGAGGCGACGCTTACAGAAAGGGCGAATGTAATAGCTTTAAAGGGAAGGTAGCTCGATGTAGTTAACCTCACAAACGCAAAACCATTCGACGCAACAAAAGCTGAATTAAAAATATGGATGAGAGAATCCCATAAGGCCTCTTGGAATAATGAAACGGTGGGTAGAACCACAAAGATTCTATGGGGTGACCCTGATGAGAGCAAGACGAGAAATCTTCTCAAAATGAGCAAGTCTGAGGTTGGTATGATGGTACGTATTCTGAGTGGACACACAGGATTACGAGCACATCTATACAAAATTGGACGTGCGGATTCAGACGAATGTAGAGCATGTGGAGAGGACAGTGAAACTCTGGAGCACTTTCTTTGCCATTGTCAGGCATTCGTCGAAGTTAGATCCAAGTATCTTGGAAGTGATGTTATTCCGGAAATAACATTCTTAACCAACACCGATTAGAAGATTCTTAGGAATTACGTCCAGGAAACTGAGTTTCTGAACATGGAAAAATAATACATTCAGTGAACAATTTTTTTTTCTCTTGAATTGGAGCGCACAACAGGGCCGATAGTGGCCTAGGTGTATTTCTTCGGATTTGATGTAGTATACATCCTCCTATCAACCTAACCTAACCTAACCTATTAATATTTTTTGCATTTTAAATAATTTAAATAAGCTTAAAGTACATGCACACAGAAAAAACCCAAAAACATGGAAAAATTGTCATTGTAAATTTTTTACAAAATTTTTAAAAAATGTATATTTAACATTGTTTCGATTTGAATCAACATTAAAAGATGTTAATTTAATCTTAAAAATAGTTGTTTAAACATTATTCGTTTTTAAATAAAATTTGATTTAACATTTTATAAAATGCATTTTTATAGTAAAACCAACATTTTTTTAACGCAAAATCAACATTGCGTTTAGTTAAAATATAATGGGCCAATGTTAATTTAACATTTTATTTACAATAAAATCAACATAGAAACATGTTGAAACAACATGTGAAAAGTTAAAATGATTAACGAATTAAAATAGTTTCAAGTCGAATCATGTTAAATCAATATTGGTTATTGTTTAAAAATCATTTAAAAATTACAGTTTTTATCTATATATATATATAAAAATGAATGTGTGTTTGTTTGTTTATATGTTTGTATGTTTAAACGTTATAGACTACTAAACGGCTGAACCGATTTTCTTGAAATTTTCACAGCGTATTCCGGCATGTCTGGAATAGGTAATAGGCTACTTTTTATTTCGAAATTTCAAGTGGGCGATGAGCCACGCCCACATTAAGAAAATATAAAATCTGTATATTTGAGATAATATAACAGTTAGAGTCCTCAAATTTTTTTGGAGCCACTTTAGTGTCAATATGATCACTTAGGACAAAAAGTAGGCGGACTAGCATTAGGGGGCGTGGCACCTCCCATATAAATTAAATACAAAAATCCGTTTATCTGGGAAACTAATAGAACTAAATTCTTAAAATTTAGCACGAAGAACTTTAACATCCATGTAAACATTTTGGGTAATAAATTGGCGGACTACCCATGAGGGGAGCGCCACTTCCCATATTAATTAAAAACAAGTTAGATTGCTATATTCGGCACTGCCGAATCTTAAATACCCTCCACCTGCAAACTACTTTTTATTAAAACCCAAAATAAATATGTTATAGGGCCGAATTTATAGTTTATACTAAAGAAATAAATTTTACTTATGTATTAAAGTACATACTAAGTACTTAAGTACTTTATTTTCCTTATGGAGAACTGTAAAACCCGGCACATGTTTTGTTTCCGTAATTAAGATACTATTTATCATTTTGTAACTTATTTATGCATGTATGTATGTAACTAATTTTGATTAGGACAAGAAACATTTGTATTAAGTGATTTTCAGATATCGACCGATTATTCTTCGACCTATTATGTTCCGATCCTGCCAATAACTTATATGGGAACTATGACCAATAATGTACCAATTCGAAAAAAAATTCAAAATGATTTATCTATACACAGAACATACTCATGTCGAGTTTAATAATAAATTATGTGGTATTATGTGGTTTTCAGAAGTGAACCTTATATGAGAGCTAGTTATAGACCGATGCTGAAAAAATTCCTTATATGGAATGTAACCAATTATGGACCGATGTGGAAATTTTTCACGAATGATTTACATATACAAAACAAATTCACGTCGAGTTTTACCCTGATAGCTTCATTTATCAATGAATTATGCGCATTTAAGTGATTTTCGGATGTGGACTTTATATGTGAGCTATGACCAATTATGGACCGATTCGAAAAAAAAAAATTCGTAAAATAATTAATATTTACACACAAAACATATTCATATCGAATTTTATCCCGATAGCTTTATTTATCAATGAATTAAGCTTGTTTAAGCGATTTTAGGATGTGGACCTTATATGGGAGCTAGTACCAATTGTGAACTGATCCGGAAAAAATTTCACTGAATGATTTATATCTATATACAGAACATATTCACCTCGGGTTCTACCCTGATAGCTTTATTAATCAATGAATTATGCGCATTTGAGTGATTTTCGGATGTGGACCTTATATGGGAGCTATGACCGATTATGGACCGATCCGGAACAAATTTCGTAGAGTAATTCATATACACACAAAACACATTCATGTCGAATTTTATCCAGATAGCTTTATTTATCTATGAATTATGCTCGTTTAAGTGATTTTCGGATGTGAACCTTATATGGGAGCTATGACCAATTATGGACCGATCCGGAAAATAATTCCGTAGAATGATTTATGTATATACAAAACATATTCATGTCGAATTTTATCCCGATAGCTTTATTTTTCAATAAAATATGTTCATTTAAGTGATTTTCGAAAGTGGACCTTATATGGGAGCTATGACCAATTGTGGACCGATACAGATCTAAGTCGGTAGTTTTAATTCCTGTTCATATAAAGTCAATATGTACAAAATTTTGTGTTGATACCGATATATTTGAGGAAGTTATTAACGATAAATTAATTTCCGGAATATGTACCTTTGTATGGGGGCTATGGGAAATTTGGGATCGATTGTTACAATTTTAAACATAATTAATCTATAGATGGACAAAATAATCTGTGACAAAATTTGTCGAATTATCTTTGGTAGTTTCTGAGAAAACTACTCAAGAATTGGGGAAAAAAACTTAATTTTTTTGAGGTACTCTGAAATTTTTACTCATAACGTTTTACGTTGTGAACCGATTTTGCTGATTTTCAATACCAAACTGCTTAGGAAAACAATGAATACTCTCAGTGAATTTGGTTGATTTTATTTGCTTAGTTTTAGCGTGAGCGTGTTTTAACCAGACAGACAGACAGACAGACGGACAGACGGACATAGCTAAATCGACTCAGAATTTCATAAGGATCCAGAATATATATACTTTGTTGGGTCTAAGATGAATATTTTTTGGTGTTACACACGGAATGACAAACTTACATATACCCTCTATCACCACTGATGGTGGTGGAGGGTATAACAAAAATTCGTTGATCTGGGAAACTAATAGAACTAAATTCTTAAAACTTTGTACGAAGAACTTTAATATTCATCTGAACATTTTTAAGGAAAAAAGAGCGGACCTTCATCTTAGAGCCCCCATATGAATAAAATAGAAAATTCGTATATCTGAGAAACTATTAGAGCTAGATTCTTTAAATTTTACTTGAAGAACTTTGACATTCATCTGAACATTTAGAGTAAAACGGGCGGACTTCCAATGGGGTACTTGGTACCTCTCATATGAATTAAATACAAAATTTCGTTTAACTGGGAAACTAATAAAACTAGATTCTTCAAATTTTGCACAAATTATTTTAATATTCATCTGAATATTTTGGAGGAAAAAGGGCGGACTTTCATCCGGGGAGCATGAAGCCCCCACATGAATTAAATTCGTATATCTGAGAAACTATTACAGCTAGAATCTTCAAATTTTACATGAAGAACTTTGACATTCATGTGAACATTTAAAGAATAACGGGCGGACTTTCAATGGGGCGCTTGGCACCACATATATGAATTAAATACAAATTTTTCACAGATAGATAGAAATTGGCGAACTTGGTTGAAAAGGTCCGTGGCTATTTATTCAAGAATACTTTTACGAAATTAAACCTATTAATGATAACAAATTATCAACCATTTACTCCTTGTTACTTTTTAAAAACATAATTATTAATTTCAATATGTTAATTTGTTTTGTTTCTGATAAAGAAATATTTCTCTTAAGTAACTTATTTCAACATTAGTTAACTTTACTAATTATACAGTGGTGAAAAAAATAATAGAAACGACTTTATTTTGAGGCGAAAACTAAATTTTCTCAAAAAGTACCCATTAGAATTTGATGATTTGTATCTTAAATTAAAGGTATTTTGGTACATTTTCCTATGATAAATGGAGTTTATAAGTTTTTTTGCTCCATCGTATTTTATTGGTATTTAAAAATTTGGCATTGGAAAAAAATAATAGAAACGATTCAGCTTATGTCCCGATTTACACTGGGGACATAAGCTGAGATTTCATAAGCAACTTTTTGCACTTATTTTTAAAAATTTTATATATAAATGAAATTCTTAATATAAAAGTATACTTTTTACTTTAATTTTTATGTTAACATTTGTTTTTTCGAAGCTTGATTGACCATATGGATCCTGAAAGCTGAGTAAGAGGCCCGACTTTCAAGTTTTCTTAAATAAAAATTTCAGATATTGAAAGAAATGTCTTCTAATGTTTAAATTATCTAAAAAATTAGTTTTTGAGAAGATTTCGAGAAGAAAAAGTTTTGAACCCACTTATAGATAAGGACAATCTACCGATTTTTGGACCAAATTTCGAGTTTTAATATCAAAGTACATATATTGATGTACTTGTGAAATAATGCTAAAATAAGTAAAATTTAACACAAAAAGTTCACAAAATCAAAAAAAAATTTTAAAATATAGATTGAATTATAGGTAGTCTACAGTAACGTAAGTTCAGATAAAATGCACCTTATCATATTAAACAT
>NW_023995658.1:0-95008 GCF_015586225.1 Lucilia sericata | reverse complement strand
AATTTTTCCTACCAACTACGTTTTATCTGTTTTTCATTTTGCGATATTGAAATACAAAAGATTACAGCGAAACTGTAGTCAAATTACAATAAATCTATCATTATTAATCTTTAATCACTGACTTTGGACTATTTTTCAAAAATAAAATGATTCATGATTGTTCTCAATCATTAAACATAATTAAACTTTTAACACTTAAACTCACTTGCACATAATTTCAAATAAACAAACTTAAACGCCACTTAAAATTTAACTTAATGATTGTATTTTTCTCAAACAATTAATCATAAATACATATTTTCACGTTTTTATTACAGTTTATGCCACCTGTCACAATTCATCAACCAGCCCGTGGACACCATGCAGTCGAATGTGCGGCCTTGGAATATCAACTCGTTTTACCACAACAACAGCAGGCTGTAATCAATTAAGCAATTTGCGATTATGTGAAAATCGCAAATGCGAAATACAACAACAACATCCAGACAATATTCAGACACAAGAAGAAATAAAAACTAAAGAAAAGCTAAAAAATTTAATGAAAACAAAACATAAATTACGAAACAGACAGCAAAGACATCATGATATCAAACATCAACAACAACAGAAGCATCAAATGCAACAGGAGCAGGGGCATACCGAAACAGAACATGAACACAGAATAAGAGTAAGTAGCATAGAGATAATGTTGATGGAACGTTATGATAATTACTGTTCATTATCTTAAAAATAATCATAAATAATAAATTAAAATTGTTAATTTATGTCGTAGTTAGTACCTACTAGAGCCCTGCATGAGTGACTTAAATAATAAATTAAAACATTTGATTTTTTTCAAACACTGTGTTTGACTCACTCATTGTTTTATGAATGAAATGAATAGTATATTTGAAAATAAGGAATGTTAGTCAATACTCAATTCAAACGAAACAAGTAATGAGAGTGTTTGTGTGATTCAATTCAAGTAGTATACAGTGAGTGAATCGAGTGAAAGCAAAACAATTTTTAAGTTCGACAAATTAACAGATTTTTTGAATATTACTTCGAATTTTCGAACTTAATTTCGAATAGTCGAAGATAATATAGTAGGGTCATCAACTGTACTTAACACTGCCAAATTTCAGGCAATTTGGTCCACGGAAACTGGTTTTATCAGCTTTAAATTTTTTTCGAACATGAGTTCGAATTTTCGAAAATTTTTTTTTAGTTTTTTGGACTCAAAGAATAATTTAAAAGCATAAAAAATTTTTCGAACATAACTTCGAATTTTCGAACTTAATTTCGAATATTCGAACATAATATTATCTTGTCATCAATTGTACTCAAGACTACCAAATTTCAGCGAATTCGGGCCACAGGAACTAGTTTTAACAGCATTCAAAATTTTCACCATTTATTCAAGAAAAAGTTTGAATCGATTCATTCGATTTAAACAATCTATTTTGTATTGTTTTAACATAAACAAATTGTTTACTCGCTCGATTTGAATGTAGTTGCACATTCACTTGATAGTACTCACAACGTTTGAGTATAACAAAACTTTGTAAATACTATCCTAAACAAACAATGAGTTGAGTGCAAAGCAATGAGTCACTCATTGTGTGTAGCAAATAGAGTTACTCATGCAGGGCTCTAGTACCTACCCCTAAAAGTTTATTTTCTTTTATTATATTACGTGTTTTTTTTTAAACAGAAGGGCCATGAATGCCGCAGTATACAGCGTTTGGGACCGGCTCGTATACGCCTGGGACAGTGTGTCTCAAAAAAACTATATCGTCCAAAAATATGTGGACGTTGTCATCAAACTACAAAATGTTGTGTGCCTTCAGTATCAACCACAATACAGGTGGGTTGATTTCACTTTAACTAATTATAATTATGGGAAAAAAGTGATTAAAACTTTATTACCAACAACATGTTGTTGCAACATCCTTATACTACGAATCTGGCTTGGAAATTAAATTTTATACCAGACAATATAGACTGAACTATATATATCTATAGACTAGACTATAGACTAGACTATAGACTAGACTATAGACTAGACTATAGACTAGACTATAGACTAGACTATAGACTAGACTATGACTAGACTATAGACTAGACTATAGACTAGACTATAGACTAGACTATAGACTAGACTATAGACTAGACTATAGACTAGACTATAGACTAGACTATAGACTAGACTATAGACTAGACTATAGACTAGACTATAGACTAGACTATAGACTAGACTATAGACTAGACTATAGACTAGACTATAGACTAGACTATAGACTAGACTATAGACTAGACTATAGACTAGACTATAGACTAGACTATAGACTAGACTATAGACTGACTATAGACTAGACTATAGACTAGACTATAGACTAGACTATAGACTAGACTATAGACTAGACTATAGACTAGACTATAGACTAGACTATAGACTAGACTATAGACTAGACTATAGACTAGACTATAGACTAGACTATAGACTAGACTATAGACTAGACTATAGACTAGACTATAGACTAGACTATAGACTAGACTATAGACTAGACTATAGACTAGATTATAGACTAGACTATAGACTAGACTATAGACTAGACTATAGACTAGACTATAGACTAGACTATAGACTAGACTATAGACTAGACTATAGACTAGACTATAGACTAGACTATAGACTAGACTATAGACTAGACTATAGACTAGACTATAGACTAGACTATAGACTAGACTATAGACTAGACTATAGACTAGACTATAGACTAGACTATAGACTAGACTATAGACTAGACTATAGACTAGACTATAGACTAGACTATAGACTAGACTATAGACTAGACTATAGACTAGACTATAGACTAGACTATAGACTAGACTATACGATCTAGACTATAGACTACTAAGATAGACTAGACTAGACTATAGACTAGACTATAGACTAGACTAAGACTAGACTAGACTAGACTATAGACTAGACTAGACTATAGACTAGACTATAGACTAGACTAAGACTAGACTATAGACTAGACTATAAGACTAGACTATAGACTAGACTATAGACTAGACTATAGACTAGACTATAGACTAGACTATAGACTAGACTATAGACTAGACTATGACTAGACTATAGACTAGACTAAGACTAGACTATAGACTAGACTATAGACTAGGACTATAGACTAGACCTAGGGACTATAGACTAGGACTATAGACTATAGACTAGACTATAGACTAGACTAGTAGACTAGACTATAGACTAGACTATAGACTAGACTATAGACCTAGACTAATAGACTAGACTATAGACTAGACTTAGACTAGACTATAGACTAGACTATAGACTAGACTATAGACTAGACTATAGACTAGACTATAGGAGACTAGACTATAGACTAGGACTATAGACTAGAACTATGGACTAGACTATAGACCAGACTATAGACTAGACTATAGACTAGACTATAGACTAGACTATAGACTAGACTATAGACTAGACTTAGACTAGCTAGACTATAGACTAGACTATAGACTAGACTATAGACTAGACTATAGACTAGACTATAGACTAGACTATAGACTAGACTATAGACTAGACTATAGACTAGATATAGACTAGACTATAGACTAGACTATAGACTAGACTATAGACTAGGACTATAGGACTAGGCTATAGACTAGACTATAGACTAGACTATAGACTAGACTATAGACTAGACTATAGACTAGACTGTAGACTAGACTATAGACTAGACTATAGACTAGACTATAGACTAGACTATAGACTAGACTATAGACTAGGACTATAGACTAGACTATAGACTAGACTATAGACTAGACTATAGACTAGACTATAGACTAGACTATAGACTAGATATAGACTAGACTATAGACTAGACTATAGACTAGACTATAGACTAGACTATAGACTAGACTATAGACTAGACTATAGACTAGACTATAGACTAGACTATAGACTAGACTATAGACTAGACTATAGACTAGACTATAGACTAGACTATAGACTAGACTATAGACTAGACTATAGACTAGACTATAGACTAGACTATAGACTAGACTATAGACTAGACTATAGACTAGACTATAGACTAGACTATAGACTAGACTATAGACTAGACTATAGACTAGACTATAGACTAGACTATAGACTAGTCTATAGTCTAGTCTATAGTCTAGTCTACAGTCTAGTCTATAGTCTAGTCTATAGTCTAGTCTATAGTCTAGTCTATAGTCTAGTCGTAGTATAACTAAATTCGAAATTCTTCGTATGAAGAACGCCTTAGTGTCTAGTCTAGACTATAGACTAGACTATAGACCTAGACTATAGACTAGTCTATAGTGAGTGAGTGATTTCCTCCTCGCTTTTAGGATTTGACTCCTCAACATTGCTAGTACTTGCTAATGATGCTTTGGGTACTCTCTTAGGTGTTTTAGTGTCCTTGTCGGGGCCGGTTTTGACAGCCCTTTCAATCGGCGCCTTCCCAATTTTGGAAAGGGCAACTACACTTTCTTCTGGCGAGTTAATGGTAAATTCCTCGATTTTAGGATTTGACTCCTCAACGTTATCAGTAGTGGATACTGATGCTGTGGTCTTAGGTTTTTTAGTGTCCTTTTCGAGGCTTGTTGTAACAGCCCTTCCAATCGGCACCTTCCCAATTTTGAATATGACAGATTTAGAGGCGAAGTAAGCCCTACCTTTATTCTTGGCAAGACTAGCCATGGATTTCTGGTCGATACCTATTACAAATAAAGTTCCCTCAGGTTCTTCTTTCCTGTAAAAGACATCCCATTTTTCCACGGCCAGCTCAGCATTTTGACCTCCAAGAATTTCCAGTATACGTTCATTAGCCAGTTTACTGCCCCATCCTTTTATGTAGACAGTGGACTTTAGGAGCACCGGAAGCTCGCTCTTCTTTGCCAGTCCCAGCCTAGCGCCGTCCCAGGGAGGAGGGATACTTTCCACCAAGTTCTTTAGGGTGCTAACACATTGGTGAGATGCCAACCTCATCAACATCACGCCCATGCTGAACTCGCAGCTCTCGCTCTCTATTGGTTGTTTGCCCTTTGAAGCGATTGCATGGTCCACTATCTTATTGTTGACCAGGTCTTCTATTTTACTCTGTTGGTCTATTGGAATTTTGCCTGTCGGATTACCGGCATCGTAAACTGCATAGCAGAGATCGTCCCGGTGCCTACTTCTGGCAACTTTGGCGTAAGATGGCGGCTCTTTTCCTTTTCCTCCGTCTAGCTTCTCCTTCCTCGTTTTTCGGGGCTTCTTTTGAGATTCCCTTACCTTCGAGGTTGATTTCGCCGACGTGTTCGTCTTCGGAATATCTGGCTTGGCGTTGTCACCCTTACTCGCAGGATTCTCACTTGAGATTCCTTTGAGTGAAGTATGGCTTGGCTTCGACTGTGTATTAGAAGACGGGGAGCTCTTTTTCTTCTTAGGTTTATTCTCAGTTGTCAACTCCTCGGGAGACCTGATCCTTTTTGCCTCAGATCTTGTGAGAGAGTCCGATTTTTCCTTTGGAGTGTCGTGGGATTGACTAACTATGATTTCTTGAAGCATCTTTTTCAACTTCCTCCTCTGTGCTCCAGAAAGTCTTTTCTTAGTAATAGGTAGTTTAGCTATGCTATCACTCACCTCTTTCACCATTTGCTCTACTTCATCCTTTTTGGGATTTGCTATAATGGTATTATTTTTATTATCATCTGAGGATTCAGAGTCGGAACCCTCACCTATATTTAAAGGCTGAGGTAGCTTAGAGCTCTCTCCGAGTACATCCTTCTCTTTCACCCCTATATTTTTGCCAGCGGCATGCTGTACACTTGACGCATTGTCCGCCACGGAGGCCAAGGTACCCACCTCCGTAGTAGTATTCTGCTCACGATTGCAGGATGACGACGACACGTGACTCGCGAGTAGATCAACACTTGCCGCCGGTACTGGGTTATTTAGGCCCTGCACCGTAACTTTTATCTTTTTATTTTTATTTTCCATATTTGTTTTTTTTTTTTCCAGTTTTTTGGTCCGCGGGGAATATAATATTCCCAGGTGGTGGACAATCTGCCCTCCCTCAGCTTAAGTGAAATTAAAGCTGGGAGAGGACAGATGGTCCATCACCACCCCCTATCCGCCACCCGGGGACGCGCTCGGTAGGAAAAATCTGGAAAACTCCCCCGAGTCTAGTCTATAGTCTAGTCTATAGTCTAGTCTATAGTCTAGTCTATAGTCTAGTCTATAGTCTAGTCTATAGTCTAGTCTATAGTCTAGTCTATAGTCTAGTCTATAGTCTAGTCTATAGTCTAGACTAGACTCTAAGGCGTTCTTCATACGAAGAATTTCGAATTTAGTTATACTACGACGATTATCATCATATTAAGATATTCGTATGCATCTCTAAAAACAAAGTTTTCCTTCGTTGTCTCTCCAAAACTTTGTGCTTCATACAAAAACGTTCATCTTAATTCTAAATCTTTCGTATTTTTAGTAAAACTTTGGTTTTCACACTAGAGCATTTCTTGCAAACTAAGAAGTTCGTCATCATATGTCTTCATAGGTGGCGTGTAATAATGTCCAGTGTCTTTACGTCCATGGACATTATGGCACGTCATGTTAATTCGTTCCTCTACGAATTTCTTATTACCCATAAAATAAAACCTTTAAATTTGATTTTTTGTATTTGATCAGGTGGAATTACTTTGTCCTCTTAATGCCATGGATCCAATTAGTTTTGTACAACAACAACTAATGACTGGACAACAACAACAGCAACAAGGTCAACTTTACAAAACACTTAAAGCATCAATATCAACAGACTCAACAACATCAACATTGACATCATTATGGGATACTCATTCGCTGGATGCCATCGATCAGGAATATTTACAATCGCATCAAATACAAATTGCAAATAAATTTATTGCAGTCGAATGGATTTTAAAATGTGAATGTACAAAAAATGTAAGTACAACTACTTATCTATAAGGAAAACAGGACATATTTTTTTCAATATAATTTTTTATTTCACTTATAAAAGATACAACTGTAGAGATAGATAAAAGCTTTAACTTAAGTGCAGACAGGAAGGAAATGGAAATAAATTTGAAGAGGAAGACATCAATTTCATTGGAAATCATTAAAAGGAAATACAGTTTTTCTTATCCATGAACTACTTTCCTTCCACTTAAGTTAAATTAAAGAAAATTATACTAAGAGTTTTGTTAAACAAAAGGACGAAAAAAAAAATGTGGATTAAAGTGTATAACATTTTAAAGAACATTGTAAAGAACTTTAACAAATATTTTTTGAATATTTGTTGAAATAGTTAAAATATTTTTTAGCAATTAAGGCAATAGTTGTTAAACTCTAAAATTTTAAGAAGTTAAGGACAACATTTTATAAAGTTACCTAGCTTGAAGGCAAAATTCCTATAATTTGAAAACATTTAAATTTGTTGAATTTCTTTTATGTTTATTTTTATTTTTCTACATTTTTTTATTAAAACTAGAGTTCGCCCCGCGGCCGAAATTCGACCGGAACCATTGAAGTAAAGATTTTATTCTTATACTGCAAAATAAAACCCTACTTTTATAGTCCAAATGTCTGAAAAAAATTATTTCAATTTCTATTATCAATGCGTATAACTTGCTTTGATCAACGTATTCTTTTAGAAAATGTGATAAAATTTGGTTAAAATTCTGAAAGAAGTTTAAAATCTAAGTTCTAAAATTATTTATGCAACATATTTTTCAAAAATATTTGAACTTTTTTAAAAGCAAAAACAACGAACATTTATTTTTTCGATTTATTATCCCCTACATAAATGTTCATAAAATCTATGCAAAACTTACAATATGATATATTCATTCCTTACAATATGATATTTTCCTATGTTTAACAATCTGCCAATTCCTCCAGCAATCATCAATGCCCCTTTTCGTAAACAATGTCGATCCTGCCCAGCACTATTCCTATGTAACCTGTAATAATATTCAACCTATATATCTATATCCCAGCAAAAAAAAGAAAAGGTCTAGAGAAGTGATGATTTTAACACAGATTATTTATAGGCGGAATGTCTCTTTTATTTGATTCCAAATTCATTACTCCTGAAGTCATTCTCAAGAATAAATTTTTATAATATATTTTTTATAGTTGAAATTGTAATTTTTTAAGAGGAATCAGAAAAGTACAAACCGCTAAAAATATTTTCAATAGGGCTGTAACAATTGAATTCGAAAAATCATTTATTTATGAAACTATCCAAATTTGTTTTTTGCTTTTTATAGCTGACAGATAACAAAAACAAAAATAGATTTATATTCTCAAGAGCGCACAGAATCCAAACCTATAAGCTTTTTTCAAAACTGGACATAGATTTTAATAACCAAAATTCAACGTATCTTCTGTGTTTTCATCTTTTGTAACTATGTTTTTCCGCAGAAGGTAGACTTGAAGTAGTCCTTCAAAAGTACAAATTACGATCTAACAAAATTTCATTTAAAATTCAATTTTTCAATTATTGCTATCAGGACTGTAAAAGGATTTCATTCCGATCAAAAGTGGAATTTTTTCCGGGTTTTTGTATTTTGAATAAAGTAAAAAGACCTTTTTTGGAATGAAACCACTTTCAATTTTTAAAGTGGGATGTTTTAAATCATTGTTTTTTTAAGTTTTAATAAATATCTTTACTTAAATACCTCCATTTATTTGGCTTAAATTTAAATGTTTTTTAATCGAATTTAATAGTAGATATTCTATGAAGCTTTACTACTTATAGGCCTTTAAGCGAAGACCTTTTAATAGGCATTCTATTAGCTTTCGCATAGAAGTGCATAGGCAAGAGAGATCTTGCAACAGGGATAGATTCTTGAATCTGGAGAATAAGACTTAAACGCCTCTTTACTTCAAGAGTTTGTCCATGATTTAGTTATTATTTAATTTTTCATAATTATTTAAGTACTTCTTAAGAAATGTTTGAAAGAAAACGTTAATAAACTATAAATTCCAGCCTTATACCTATTAACATATGTAAGTTTAATTGCATGTAAAAGAATAATAAACGATAAATTGCTAAAGGTGGTATTAGACGACATTTATTTTACTCTTATACCACCTTAAGAAAGGGCAGTCATCAAACATAATTTATATTTGACCCGATTCAACATTTTTCTATTTTTATAAAACATATAAGTAACCATCGCCTACACTACAGTTTTCACTTTACACTACTATTTTAACAACCGCCTTTTTCCTAATTGGTTAGAATAACCGGAAAAAGAAGAATATCATCAAATCCTCACTGTGCTAAACCTACGTATTAGCGATATACTGATTCATTTATTACGGTGTATCATGTACCGACATGACAAACTAAACTATCCTACTTATATTTTAAAAGGCTTTGTTTTTGTCCATCATTAAAATATTTAAAATCAATAAAAACTAACATTTATGTAGAATTGTTGTCCCACCTCTGTTTCCCAGGTCAAACATCATCATCCTCTTGTATCTTACATCATTAATATAATAATATATCATTATTACATTCAAAATTGATCACTTTACACTTTTAAAAAATAAAAAACAATAAAATCATATTATCGCTTTGTCTAAGCCAGTCTGTATACTTATTAGTTTACAAAAATCTTATTAAAAACAACAACAAAAAATATCATTGCAATTTGCAAAATACAAAATACAAAAATAAACCATCAACAGAGAAGTAACATGTTTTTACACTCTCCTCTCTTTTATGAAAAAACAGTGTTGTTGTTTTGCTTTCTTATTTTGTTTTCTATTTTTTAATTCAAGCACATGTTTGTGTGATTGTGTATTGGTAGAAACTTTAAACGCTTATATTTCCGAAAATACTGAACCAATTTTGATCATATATACATTCTGCAGTGAGGCTCGCGAATCTGCATTCATTAAAAAAAGAATCAAGAAAATCGGTCAAGTAATAGAGCCGGAAAATGTTCCCAATCGTTTTGGCTTCGCGTATTTATATATATATGATGATGATGTAATAACGTTATTAAAATGTCACATTATTTCTTCATTTATTTATCTGCTATTATGGTAAAAGCATCGAAATGAAATTTTACTGTTTTCCATTATATATTATCGCAACAATTTTTGTACGCATTTCTTAGCTTGATTTCTATTTTTATTTGGAGTTTTATTATTGTCGTCTTACAATAAAACATTTACTTGCTGTACAATAAAAATTATCATTATTCACGCATTTCACATTCAATAGATTTCGAGTTTTATACGCTTAAAGAACAATTGAGACAGAAAAAAATTATTGAGAAAAAATCAAATATAAATCGTGTGGTATTAACGCTACATAAAGATGGTTTAATGATCTGTCCCAAAGGTGAGTTTGTGACAATTAAGCCTGTTTGATCTGTTCTGTAGTTAGTCTTAGGTCTAGTTATAGGTCCTAGTCTATAGTCTAGTCTATAGTCTAGTCTATAGTCTAGTCCTATAGTCTAGGTCCTATAGTCTAGTCTATAGTCTAGTCCTATGTCTAGTCTATAGTCTAGTCCTATAGTCTATCTATAGTCTATCTATATGTCTTAGTCTATAGTCTAGTCTATAGTCCTAGTCTATAGTCTATCTTAGTCTAGCTAAGTCTAGTCTATAGTCTCGTCTATAGTCTAGTCTATAGTCTAGTCTATAGTCTAGTCTATAGTCTAGTCTATAGTCTAGTCTATAGTCCCTAGTCTATAGTCTAGTCTATAGTCTAGTCTATAGTCTAGTCTAGTTAGTCTATAGTTAGTCTTATCTAGGTCTAGTCTAGTCTATGTCTAGTCATAGTCTAGTCTATAGTCTAGGTCTATAGTCTAGTCTATAGTCTAGTCTATAGTCTAGCTATAGTCTAGTCTATGTCTAGTCTATAGTCTAGTCTATAGTCTAGTCTATAGTCTAGTCTATCTAGTCCTATATAGTCTAGTCTATAGTCGAGTCTATAGTCTAGTCTATAGTCTAGTCTATAGTCTTCTATCTAGTGCCTATAGTCCTACGTCTATAGTCCTAGTCTATAGTCTAGTCTATATAGTCTAGTCCTATAGTCTAGTCTATGTCGTCTATAGTCTAGTCTATAGTCTAGTCTATAGTCTAGTCTATAGTCTAGTCTATAGTCTAGTCTATAGTCTAGTCTATAGTCTAGTCTATAGTCTAGTCTATAGTCTAGTCTATTAGTCTAGTCTATAGTCTATCTATAGTCTAGTCTATAGTCTAGTCTATAGTCTAGGTCTATAGTCTAGTCTATAGTCTAGTCTATAGTCTAGTCTATAGTCTAGTCTATAGTCTAGTCTATAGTCTAGTCTATAGTCTAGTCTATAGTCTAGTCTATAGTCTAGTCTATAGTCTAAGTCTATTCTAGTCTAGTCTATAGTCTAGTCTATAGTCTAGTCTATAGTCTAGTCTATAGTCTAGTCTATAGTCTAGTCTATGTCTAGTCTATAGTCTAGTCTATAGTCTAGTCTATAGTCTAGTCTATAGTCTAGTCTATAGTCTAGTCTATAGTCTAGTCTATAGTCTAGTCTATAGTCTAGTCTATAGTCTAGTCTAGTCTATGGTCTAGTCTATAGTCTAGTCTATAGTCTAGTCTATAGTCTGGTCTATAGTCTAGTCTATAGTCTAGTCTATAGTCTAGTCTATAGTCTAGTCTATAGTCTAGTCTATAGTCTAGTCTATAGTCTAGTCTATAGTCTAGTCTATAGTCTAGTCTATAGTCTAGTCTATAGTCTAGTCTATAGTCTAGTCTATAGTCTAGTCTATAGTCTAGTCTATAGTCTAGTCTATAGTTAGTCTATAGTCTAGACTATAGACTAGACTATAGACTAGACTATAGACTAGACTATAGACTAGACTATAGACTAGACTATAGACTAGACTATAGACTAGACTATAGACTAGACTATAGACTAGACTATAGACCAGACTATAGACTAGACTATAGACTAGACTATAGACTAGACCATAGACTAGACTAGACTATAGACTAGACTATAGACTAGACTATAGACTAGACTATAGACTAGACTATAGACTAGACTATAGACTATACTATAGACTAGACTATAGACTAGACTATAGACTAGACTATAGACTAGACTATAGACTAGACTATAGACTAGACTATAGACTAGACTATAGACTAGACTATAGACTAGACTATAGACTAGACTATAGACTAGACTATAGACTAGACTATAGACTAGACTATAGACTAGACTATAGACTAGACTATAGACTAGACTATAGACTAGACTATAGACTAGACTATAGACTAGACTATAGACTAGACTATAGACTAGACTATAGACTAGACTATAGACTAGACTATAGACTAGACTATAGACTAGACTATAGACTAGACTATAGACTAGACTATAGACTAGACTATAGACTAGACTATAGACTAGACTATAGACTAGACTATAGACTAGACTATAGACTAGACTATAGACTAGACTATAGACTAGACTATAGACTAGACTATAGACTAGACTATAGACTAGACTATAGACTAGACTATAGACTAGACTATAGACTAGACTATAGACTAGACTATAGACTAGACTAGACTATAGACTAGACTAGACTATAGACTAGACTATAGACTAGACTATAGACTAGACTTTTTTTTTTTTTTTTTTTTTTTTTTTTTTTTTTTTTTTTTTTAAACCACACCCCCATACTTCAAACCCCTGTTCCCCGCGGAACTGCCAATTGGTACTACTTCGCGGGGGGGTTCAGCTTATGCTGTTTCGCTTACATTACACTTCATTAACGTGTCGATCTTGCCAATTCGGCCTTTCGTATTTTTTCCGAGACATTCAAGGAATGGTTTACAAATTCTATAAAGCGTTTTACAGCTTCCCAGTTACTTTCCGATTGGAGCATAACTGACACTATGTTTTCAGCTACAAGGTTTTCACCTACGTATTGTTCTACTTCACGTCTTTGGTTGAGGAAACGCGGACAATTAAATACGACGTGCTCCGCCGTTTCATCCTCTTCTAGGCACTCAGGACATCGAGGAGAATCATCAAGCCCAAATCGGTGTAAATAGCTCCTGTAACCTCCGTGGCCTGACAGAAACTGAGTGAGATTATAGTTTATTTCCCCATGCTTTCTGCTCATCCAACTGCTTATGTTAGGTATTAGCCTGTATGTCCACCTGCCTTTTGGTGCGTTATCCCACCGTCTTTGCCACCTGTGAATAGATTTTTCCCTTTCCGTGAATTTTATTGCACCCCTATCTGCACTTGAGTCTTCGCACAGCGCATGATATATATCTGTTTGTTCGCTGACCGCCATGTCTATTGGTAACATTCCAGCTATGACGCTGGCAGCCTCAATAGATATAGTACGGTATCCGCAGCACACTCTTAAGCAACTTCTCCTAAAGAGGGACATAATGTTCTTTATGGTTGAGGTTTTTATCATTTTTCCCCATGCTGGTGCACCGTAGAGTAGTATTGAATTTGTCACGCTAGTGAGAAGAAGTCTACGGCTATATCTAGGCCCTCCAATATTTGGCATCATTCTGGCAAGTGCATTTGTAACGCCAGTTGCTTTACGACATGCGTAATCCATGTGGATTTTAAAATTCAGACGGTCGTCTATCATCACCCCTAAGACTATAGACTAGACTATAGACTAGACTATAGACTAGACTATAGACTAGACTATAGACTAGACTATAGACTAGACTATAGACTAGACTATAGACTAGACTATAGACTAGACTATAGACTAGACTATAGACTAGACTATAGACTAGACTATAGACTAGACTATAGACTAGACTATAGACTAGACTATAGACTAGACTATAGACTAGACTATAGACTAGACTATAGACTAGACTATAGACTAGACTATAGACTAGACTATAGACTAGACTATAGACTAGACTATAGACTAGACTATAGACTAGACTATAGACTAGACTATAGACTAGACTATAAACTAGACTATAGACTAAACTACAGAACAGATCAAACAGGCTTAATTGTCACAAACTCACCTTTGGGACAGATCATTAAACCATCTTTATGTAGCGTTAATACCACACGATTTATATTTGATTTTTTCTCAATAATTTTTTTCTGTCTCAATTGTTCTTTAAGCGTATAAAACTCGAAATCTATTGAATGTGAAATGCGTGAATAATGATAATTTTTATTGTACAGCAAGTAAATGTTTTATTGTAAGACGACAATAATAAACAGAGACAGTAACTGTTATAAGTTTTATTATAAAACTTAAAATTTAATAATTATTTTTCAAGCTAAATTTTTTTTCCTCAAAAATAAAACTCAATGTTAAGTTTTATTTTTTTGTTCAAAAATAAAACTTATTTCTTGATTTTTATTTTTTGTTCAAAAAATAATTATTATTTTTGAGTTTTATTTTTTTCATTGAAAAATAAAAATCATTTTTAAGTTTTATATTTTTGCTTGAAAAATAAAAATTATTCTTGAGTTTTATATTATTTTCTTCAAAAATAAAACTTAATATGAATATAATATTTGTACAAGTACATGTGTTTTATTATATATTTTATTTAAACTTTAAATTTTAAAGTGATAATGCAATCCGAAAGGTATTTTTCGATCAATATAGGAATAAATGCCAACGAATCCGAATAAAATTCTAGGAAATTTAAATATGTTTTACTATTAATAGCATACTAACCCTTCTAGAGCGAAAAGCTAAAATTCGTCTTAAATATGTTTTATAACATAAATCAATACATAAATTTATTTAAAGAACACAACAAAAAGTAATAACAAAAAATAATAACCAAAAATAATAACAAAAATATATATAAAGTAATTATTTATTTAATTTAACAAATAGTAGTTTTTTCAGGGATTCTGCAGACAAATTGCACCTTAAATCGGTTAAGACCAATTTTAATGCCGAAAACGAGCGCTCTACGCTAACCTGAGTTGCAGGCACACTATGTACTATTCTTGCCAACTCGTACAAATGTGGGTAAACGAATTTCTTCTCCTCCCAATACATCATTACATCCTTATCTAAACTTATAGGCTTTGGATTATAATGATCTATTTCTGAAATAGCCTTGTTAATATCATCATTTAGGTCGTCTTCTTCGTCGCTTGAATTTACTTCAATAGAGTTAAGGAATTCATTAAGGAGCGAATTTTTTTTTGTGCCATCATACTCTGAAAATACTTCCAAATTATTTTGCCGAGTTGGGGATGGACTCTTATTCTTAAAGAAAAATGTAGTAAATATATAAAATTCCAATCTACTATAATATATAAATTTATTATATAATAAAAATACTTACATTATCATTGTGCCGAACATTGTATATCTGTATTATTAGTTTTTTTAAATGATTCCTGGCAATTATGAGATATGTCGGTTTCTGTAGCAATACACGTCTAATTCTTGGGTCCAAATAAACAGCAGCAATTACAATTTTATTTTCCATTAACACCTCTTCTCTTTTTTCGAGACAATTTTCTAAAATTGAGCTGTATTCATTTTTCCCTTTTACTGAAAGAATCAGTTCCAGCCATAATTTGTAAAAATCTCCAAGGTAGAGCTGCTCGCTTTGTAGTTTCAGTGTCGCTTTATAAATTGGTTCCAAAATATTAACCAGACTTTTTATGGTATTCCAATCAGAAATATTTAGTTTTGCCACCAAATCTTCACGCTCCTCACAAAAGCCTTCAAATTGTAATAGTTTTTTCATCATACAGTATGTGGAGTTCCACCGAGTTGGCACGTCGATTTCTGGCTGGTTTAAACCTTGTGCAATTATTATGTATCTGCATATGTACAAATTTATGTATATATTAGGAATAATTACAGTAAGAGATCTACGTACCTGTAAGAAGGAGTTCTCAACATTTTTGCTAGTTTTCGAGCCTTGTTAATAGTTTCATTTGATTCATTTATCTTTTGTAAAAAATCTTTAACAGCGAGCTGCAATGTGTGAGCGGCACATTTAATTGAGGTAATGGAATTGACACAAAGCCCATTTAACATCTGCTCATCATCGAGATCTGCCTCACTTCCATTTAAGTTATCGTCGTTTTTATTCAATATCTCTATAGTCTTTACCATGTTTCGTCCATTATCAGTAGTAACACAATAAATTTGGTTTTTTTCTACGCCAAATTCTTTTAAAATATCTTCTATTTCCATACATAGGTTCTCTGCAGTGTGTCTTTTATTGAGTTCAATTAACCCAAGGGTTTTAACTAAGATTTTATTTTCATTATATAATTGTACATTTACACCTAAAACTCCACGATTATGTCTGGTTGCGGTATCCATTTTCAGACATAATAACTTGTCTTTTAACAACAATTTTATTTCACTCTTAATTTCATTATATTTTTCCGATATTAATGCCATTATATTTTTAGATGAAATAGGATTCATCTCAAGTCCGTCAAAAATTTGGCCAGTTAAGGTCTTAAAGGCTTTCGAATCCAAGACGGAAAATGGCATTTTTTCAGTTGTAATTAGGTCAATACAGGCATCTTTAACGTCGTTTTTGGAAAAATTTACATAAAACTTACTTTTTTTATCTACAACAGCTCCTTCATCTGTTTTGGAAAGTTCTTTTTCATATGTATCCTTGTGCTTTTCTTGCAAATGTCTTTTAATATTAGAAATATAAATTCCACTAAATTTTTTCTTGCAAATTCTACATTCGGACATATTTTGATCTTCATATATTGTAAAAAAATGTCGGGATATAATATCGCGTTTTCGACCCATATTTTAATATTTTTGCTTTTTTTATTATTTATGGTATGGAAAAATTAATTCTATAATTTCGAATTAAAATTTGAATATGAACGTTGTATATGACATAACTAGGGTTGTCTTCAGTCAATAAAAACTTACAAATCCATATTATAACATCGTGCAACAGTAATTTTCACACATGAAAAAATCTATGTGTACAGGAAACTCTGGACCATTAGTATTAACTCTGTGTACTTAGTTTTTAATAATCATAAAGGACATACGATTTCAAAAGATGGAATTCCAAATTTATATAAAAAATTTGGTATTAATATTAATATCAAATGAAGCTGGGAACCTCTGCTTTAAAATAATATTATTTATTTATTTCAATTCATCAGGATTAAAATAGAAATAGAAGCTTAATAAAAATTTGTCACAAAAATGTAGTTAAAAATTTTTGTTTCGAAAATGAGACCTTTTTTAAATTTAATTTCATTTTTGATTTTTTGTCTAAGTGAGTCAAATAAATAATATTTATAGATCTACAGACTCCCAGCTTTCATTTGATACCAATATTAGCATCATACAACACATATAAATATATAAATTATTCGTTTGAAATTGTAAGTTCTTTAAACTTTGAAGTCCTTTTATAAGGACATAAGAGCTGATTATAAATATCGGAGAATGCATAATTGTATCAACTTTTCTATGTGTGAAAGCTTTTTTCAAAATTGTTACAGGGTGTAATATTATAATATACATATTTATAAATGATGTTGCCCAATACAATACTTCGTAGCACACCCTGTATGAAAATAGGATATCACAAATAGACAACATCTTTGTCTATAATATTGGCATACATCTCTAATGGATCAGATCACAACTAAAGAAGATATTATTTAAATTCCGCTAAATTTGTGGTTTCCCCCACTGTGTGTCGTTTAATTATAATCATGTTTAACATAACATTGCATTTAACTTAAAAATAAACATTTCTCAAAACATTTCATTCATATTTGTAAGAATACATTTTCATATTGAGTTTTATTTTTGAAAAATATAAAATAAAACTCAAGAATAATTTTTATTTTTCAAGCAAAAAAATAAAACTTAAAAATGATTTTTATTTTTCAACGAAAAAAATAAAAATCAGTAATAATCGTTATGATTTAAACAAAAAAATAAAACTTAAAATATGATTTTTATTTTTCAACGAAAAAAATAAAAATCAGTAATAATCGTTATGATTTAAACAAAAAAATAAAACTTAAAATATAATTATTATTTCTTGAGTAATATATAAAACTCAAAGAATAATAATTAAAATTAAGTTTTTTAAATAAAACTTAAAAAATAAAAATCATTGTAATTATCGTTAGTCCATATTCTGAGAAAAAAATTGTTATATTCAATTAATTTTTCCTCCCAATAATTGTATTTGATTTTTTGGTTTTAAATTTTAAGAATAATCATTATTTTCTGTCTAGTCTATAGTCTAGTCTATAGTCTAGTCTATAGTCTAGTCTATAGTCTAGTCTATAGTCTAGTCTATAGTCTAGTCTATAGTCTAGTCTATAGTCTAGTCTAGTCTATGGTCTAGTCTATAGTCTAGTCTATAGTCTAGTCTATAGTCTGGTCTATAGTCTAGTCTATAGTCTAGTCTATAGTCTAGTCTATAGTCTAGTCTATAGTCTAGTCTAGTCTAGTCTAGTCTAGTCTATAGTCTAGTCTATAGTCTAGTCTATAGTCTAGTCTATAGTCTAGTCTATCTAGTCTATAGTCTAGTCTATAGTCTAGTCTATAGTCTAGTCTATAGTCTAGTCTATAGTCTAGTCTATAGTCTAGTCTATAGTCTAGTCTATAGTCTAGTCTATAGTCTAGTCTATAGTCTAGTCTATAGTCTAGTCTATAGTCTAGTCTATAGTCTAGTCTATAGTCTAGTCTATAGTCTAGTCTATAGTCTAGTCTATAGTCTAGTCTATAGTCTAGTCTATAGTCTAGCTAGTCTAGCATAGTCTAGTCTATAGTTCTAGTCTATAGTCTAGTCTATAGTCTAGTCTATAGTCTAGTCTATAGTCTAGTCTATAGTCTAGTCTATAGTTAGTCATAGTCTAGTCTATAGTCTAGTCTATAGTCTAGTCTATAGTCTAGTCTATAGTCTAGTCTATAGTCTAGTCTATAGTCTAGTCTATAGTCTAGTCTATAGTCTAGTCATAGTCTAGTCTATAGTCTAGTCTATAGTCTAGTCTATAGTCTAGTCTATAGTCTAGTCTATAGTCTAGTCTATAGTCTAGTCTATAGTCTAGTCTATAGTAGTCTATAGTCTAGTCTATAGTCTAGTCTATAGTCTAGTCTATAGTCTAGTCTATAGTCTAGTCTATAGTCTAGTCTATAGTCTAGTCTATGCTAGTCTAATCTAAGTCTATAGTCTAGTCTATAGTCTAGTCTATAGTCTAGTCTATAGTCTAGTCTATAGTCTAGTCTATAGTCTAGTCTATAGTCTAGTCTATAGTCTAGTCTATAGTCTAGTCTATAGTCTAGTCTATAGTCTAGTCTATAGTCTAGTCTATAGTCTAGTCTATAGTCCTAGTCTATCAGTCTAGTCTATAGTCTAGTCTATAGTCTAGTCTATAGTCTAGTCTATAGTCTATAGTCTAAGTCTAGTAGTCTAGTTTTATACTCTAGTTTATAGTCTAGTCTATAGTCTGGTCTATAGTCTGGTCTATAGTCTGGTCTATAGTTTATGCTATCGTGCATGAACTTAGTTATCTTGACTTACTGGTAATGTGTAATTTTTTTAAACACTCTATGCGTTTAAAAATTTGAAATCTTTTCATTACCTATTGTTAAGCTGCACTGTAGGCCCTCCACAGTCGTATTTGCCTTTCCAAATAGCAATCGCATTTTTAAGATAAATGAGTAATGTCAGAATTACATACTCAACCACATTTAAATATATGAAAAATTTACTAATACATAAAAAATAATAAAAAAACAAGAAATGAAAATGGAAAGAACAATAAAATGAAAGTCATAAAACCCGCTAAAAAAATTCACTTAAAATCATTATAATGTTATAACTTAATGTACATACAATGGAAACTCTTATACATTTAAAAGGAATTTACCTAAATCCTGCCGTTCACGGAAGAGGATTCACTTTGGTTAAAGCTAAATTTCCTGCAAAGCATTTAAATGGCGACAGCTAAGCTTTAACTTAATAGCTGACAAACTTGCTGAATATGTATAAAATTTATGGTAAGATTGTACTTGTTCCTAACATCTTAGGGGATAGATTCATTAAGACTGCATTAAATAAGTAAAAACCTTTAATATGAATAAGACTAAAAGTGAGTTTTACTAGAGTTAAAGCTAAATTATAATTGAAAGTGTTTGCTATTAATATAAGATGATGGAACCTATTCATCGAACTACATGGTTTTCAAATCTTGAATGTTGATATCTATATAATCATAAAACAATCAAATAAATATACATTCCCTATTGCATAATAAATTGAATGGAAACCAAAAAAAGTAATAATCTAAAAGAAAGTACTTATATTTTTCGCAAAATGTTCTGTTGGAATTTTCTTGCGTTCAAATGCGAAAATAAAAACTGTAATATTATTTTTACCAGCTTGCGAATATATTTCTGCTTCAGCTATCAAAATGTTAAATAAAAATCTTTAACAAGGATAAGGCAAGGTCGAAATATTAATACCCTTCTGAATCACAAGTGTTCAATATGCAGGATTTTCAATAAAAGTTCATAGAATATATGCAAATAAACTATTTAAATTTTTGTAGAACTTTTGGGAACTCATTTTAAATAAGTTGGACCAAATTAAAAAGCAAAATCAAGCAGGATTCATGAGTCTCCAATGAAATTAGAAAAATTTAGAAACAGTACGACAAACTTACATAAATATGCATATGTATATACTCACCACTTCAATAAAGACTACAAAAATAAACGAGTAAGGATGCAAACAATATTTATTTCTATACACTGTTAAAAATAAGATGTTACTCGAAACAGAAGCAATAATAAATTGTATTTTTCCATCTATTTGTTACGTTTATTTTGCAAGAGATGGTTAAATATAAATCAAAATAACAAAAGATATTTTAAGCGAAAAAAAACTTAAGAAAACAAAACAACAAAGAAGAAAAACATTTCGTTCTTTCTTTTCGTATTGAATTTTCCTAAGATTACGTTATCGGGAAAACGTAAGATAGAAATAGAAAATTTATTTTTATTTGTATCCTTTTATTGCAATATAATGTCAACTGAAACTTGTTTTGTCAGCGAATACAAATATTATTTCTTTTTCGTTGTTATATTTTCTTTTGTTTCAAATACAATATACTTTCCTTCTCGACTTTTATGTGCAATGTTTTATAAAAGGAAGATCAATACAAATAGTTTACATTAATGGAATTAAATATTCATTGATATAACAGCAAAAGTTAAGAATGTCTTGTAGATAAATTAAGTAGAGAATGTTTATTCTATCAAATATAAACAGAAAATTTTATAAAGAGATAATAGTTTTGCAAAAAGACTTAAGAAACAACATTTTCTATAAAAGGAAAATTTCTTGAAAATCTTCTAGAAAAAAATTCTTCAAAACAAGAATACATATTTACAGAAAATTATCCTTAAAAACAAAAATTATGTGTGAAAAGAAAATTTATCAAAATTCTAGAAAATTTTCCATCAAAAGAAAATTTATCGACAATTTTCCAAAAAGAAAATTTTTATTGAAAATTTTGTAAAAGATATAAAATTTAATGAAAATTTTCTATAAAATAAAAATTGATCGAAAATTTTCTATAAAAAGAAAATTTATGGAAAATTCTCTATAAAAAGAAACATTATCGGAAATTGTCTATAAAAAGAAAATTTGTCGAACATTTTCTATAATAAGAAAATTTATGGAAAATTCTCTATAAAAGAAAGAGTATGAAAAATATTTCTTTAAAAAGAAAAATTCAGGAAAATTTTCTATAAAAGAAAATTTATAGGAAATTTTCGATAAAAAGAAAATTTATGGTAAATTCTCTATAAAAAGAAAATGTATCTAAAATTTTTCTGTAAAAAGAAAATTTGAGAAAAATTTTCTATAAAACAAAATTTATAATAAATTTCTATAAAAAGAAAATGTATTAAAATTTTTCTTTAAACAGAAAATGTAAAATTCTTCTTCAAAAAGAAAATTCATCGGAAATTTTCTATAAGAAGAGAATTTATCGAAAATTTTCTATAAAAAGAGAATTTATCGAAAATTTTCTATAAAAAGAGAATTTATCGAAAATTTTCTATAAAAAGAGAATTTATCGAAAATTTTCTATAAAAAGAGAATTTATCGAAAATTTTCTATAAAAAGAGAATTTATCGAAAATTTTCTATAAAAAGAGAATTTATCGAAAATTTTCTATAAAAAGAGAATTTATCGAAAATTTTCTATAAAAAGAGAATTTATCGAAATTTTCTATAAAAAGAGAATTTATCGAAAATTTTCTATAAAAAGAGAATTTATCGAAAATTTTCTATAAAAAGAGAATTTATCGACAATTTTCTATTACATTTATCGATCATTTCCTAGACTATATTAGATTCCAGACTAGACTATAGACTAGACTATAGTCTAGTCTATAGTCTAGTCTATAGTCTAGTCTATAGTCTAGTCTATAGTCTAGTCTATAGTCTAGTCTATAGTCTAGTCTATAGTCTAGTCTATAGTCTAGTCTATAGTCTAGTCTATAGTCTAGTCTATAGTCTAGTCTATAGTCTAGTCTATAGTCTATTAGTCTATAGTCTAGTCTATAGTCTAGTCTATAGTCTAGTCTATAGTCTAGTCTATAGTCTAGTCTATAGTCTAGTCTATAGTCTAGTCTATAGTCTAGTCTATAGTCTAGTCTATAGTCTAGTCTATAGTCTAGTCTATAGTCTAGTCTATAGTCTAGTCTATAGTAGACTAGTCTATAGTCTAGTCTATAGTAGACTAGACTATAGACTAAACTATAGACTAGACTATAGACTAGACTATAGACTAGACTATAGACTAGACTATAGACTAGACTATAGACTAGACTATAGACTAGACTATAGACTAGACTATAGACTAGACTATAGACTAGACTATAGACTAGACTATAGACTAGACTATAGACTAGACTATAGACTAGACTATAGACTAGACTATAGACTAGACTATAGACTAGACTATAGACTAGACTAGACTATAGACTAGACTATAGACTAGACTATAGACTAGACTATAGACTATAGACTAGACTATAGACTAGACTATAGACTAGACTATAGACTAGACTAGATAGACTAGACTAGACTTAGACTAGACTATAGACTAGACTACTAGACTAGACTATAGGCTAGACTATAGACTAGACTATAGACTAGACTATAGACTAGACTATAGACTAGACTATAGACTAGACTATAGACTAGACTATTGTACCAAAAAGTCCAAAAATTTAAAAACTTAATTAAAATTCTCACCTCAAAATATCGGAAAAAAACACAATTTTAAAAAACACCAACAAAATAAATGAACACTTTATTACCCTGTCATCTAATTTCTTATGCAGACTTTACACAGAAAAAACCATGAACATTTCTATTACGGATTTCGCACAAAATCCCTGCCATTCATTGGCACAATACAAAATGGTTGAGCACGAAATGAAATACAAACATTTATTTGACATTTATCACTTTCATCAAGCGTAAAAATGTACAATGTCTAATTTGTCTTTTTTGATTTCCGTTCTAATGAAAGTCTGAGTGACTTTTAACAATCTAAAATGCTAATAAAGCTTAAACAATATTACGGCACACACACACTTAGGGAAGGAGAAAATACACACAACCCAATCATCTACATAAAAACACGAAAAACAACAATAGAAATCAACACCAACAGCATGGCGTAACAGTAAAAACAAAAAAACCTTTAGCAGACTTTGTCTTCCATTTTACAATTCAACTTAGAGTAAAACTGTATATGTGTGTGTGTGTGTTTGCGTGTTAGTAAAAGAGTGCATAAAAGCAAAACACCCCTGCCCTCCGACAAGTTCAAAAATGTAATGAATGTTTTACTGCCATTTTGTTCTGTTGCTTTTTTTCTTGCAAATTTAGCTGGTAATGTGAAGTTGATGCCAGAATATCATTGTTTAATTTGCATTTTTAGTTGTGTAAGTGCAAGAAACAAAGAAAAAGCTTATTATGCATAATATTCCCGACAACCAGCTGCTGGTGAATGCAGAAATTGTAATGGATATTAGATAAATAAATATTTTAAATGTCAGACGTTTTGGAAAATAATATTTATTTATACCTTTTGTTGGTTTTAGCAAATGTGCTAGAAAATTTTTGGTTAGAAAAAGAATTTTAAATTAAATTAGAAACTAAGATAAACAAGTTAGAGTACTATATTCGGCTATGCCGAATCTTAAATACCCTCCACCAGCAAGCTACTTTTTATTGAAACCCATTTAACTATCTAATTTTTAGATAACTTGGCAAAATTTTTGTTTCCTTATTGAGGGTACTAACATTTATGCATGTGTCAAACTAATTTTAATTAGGTCGAGAAAAATGTATATTAATATGGGAGCTAAGACAACCTATGGAGCGATCCGGAAGAAAAAATCCGTAGAATGATTTATATATACAAAATACACATTTATGTCGAATTTTATCCCGATAACTTTGATTGTTAATGTGCATTTGAGTAATTTTCGGAAATGGTCCTTATATGGGAGTTGTGACCAATTATCAACCGTTAAGGGAAAAATTTCAGACCTTATATGGGAGCTATGACCAATTATGGGCCTATCCGGAAAAAATTTAGTGGAATAATTCATATTTATACGAAATATATTTATGTCGAATTTTATCACGATAGCTTTATTTGACAATGAAATATGTATTTTTAAGTGATTTTCGGAAATGGGGTTATATGGGAGCTATGACCAATAATGGACCGATCCGTAACAAAATTAGTGAAATGATTTGTATGTATACAAAACATATTTGTGTCGAATTTTATCCCGATATCTTTATAATTCAATGAAATATATGCGTTTAAGTGATTTTCGGAAGTGGACTTTATATGGGAGCTATGACCAATTATGGACCTATCCGGAAAAAATTTCGTAGAGTGATTTATATTTACACTAAACATATTTGTGTCGAATTTCATCAAGATAGCTTTATATGACAATGAAATATGAGCTTTTAAATGATTTTCGGAAGTGGGCCTTATATGGGAGCTATGACCAATAATGTACCGATCCGTAACAAAATTAGTAAAATGATTTGTATGTATACATAACATATGTGAGACGAATTTTATCCCGATATCTTTATAATTCAATGAAATATATGCGTTTAAGTGATTTTGGGAAGTGGACTTTATATAGGAGCTATGACCAATTATGGACCTATCCGGAAAAAATTTCGTAGAGTGATTTATATTTAGACTAAACATATTTGTGTCGAATTTCATCAAGATAGCTTTATATGACAATGAAATATGAGCTTTCAATGATTTTCGGAAGTGGGCCTTATATGGGAGCTATGACCAATAATGGACCGATCCGTAAAAAATTTCGTAGAATGATTTGTATGTACACAAAACATGTTTAACTCGAATTTTATCACAATAGTTTTATTCATCAATGAAATATGTGCGTTTAGGTGATTTTCGGAAGTGGACCTTGTATGGGAGCTATGGCCAATTGTGGACCGACTGAGATCTGCGTTGACAGTATGATTTCTGTTCACATTATATTTATATGTGCAAAATTTTGTGTTGATACCGATATATTTGAGGGAGTTATTAGCGATAAACTAATTTCCGGGAATATATACCTTTGTATGGGGGCTATGGGAAATATTGAATCGATTGTAAAGATTTTCAACATAATTAATCACTGCCATGAAAAAATAATGTGTGACAAAATTCATCGAAATATCTTTGGTAGTTTCTGAGAAAACTTCAAAAGAATGATGAAAAAAACGTAATTTTTTTCGAGGTAGTCTGAAATTTTTACTCATAGCTTTTTACGTTGTGAACCAATTTTGCTGATTTTCAATACCAAACTGCTTAGGATAACAATAAATATTTTGGGTGAATTTGGTTGATTTCCTTTGCTTAGTTTTAACGTGAGCGTGTTTTACACAGACAGACAGACAGACAGACAGACAGACAGACGGACAGACGGACAGACGGACATAGCTAAATCGACTCAGAATTTCATAAGGACCCAGAATATATATACTTTGTTGGGTCTTAGATGAAAATTTCTTGGTGTTACACACGGAACGACAAACTTATATATACCCTCTATCACCACTGATGGTGGTGGAGGGTATAAAAATATTTATGGGAAATTTTCTAAAAAAAAAGAAAATTTATGTAAAATTTTCTAAAAGAAAAAAATTATGTAAACACTTACTTTAAAAAGAAAATTTGATGAAAATTTTCTATAAAAAGAAAACTTATGGAAAAATGTCTTTAAAAAGAAAATTTATTGAAAATTTTCTCTAAAAAGAAAATTTGAGAAAAATTTTCTATAAAAAGAAAATTTATTGAACATTTTCTTTAAAAAGAAAACTACTTATGGACAATTTTCTTTAAAAAGAAAACTACTTATGGACAATTTTCTTTAAAAAGAAAACTACTTATGGACAATTTTCTATAAAAAGAAAATTTATGGACAATTTTCTATAAAAGAAAATTTATGGACAATTTTCTATAAAAAGAAAATTTATGGACAATTATCTATAAAAGAAAATTTATGGACAATTTTCTATAAAAAGAAAATTTATGGACAATTTTCTATAAAAAGAAAATTTATGGACAATTTTCTATAAAAAGAAAATTTATGGACAATTTTCTATAAAATGAAAATTTCTATAAAAGAAAATTTCTATAAAAAGAAAATTTCTATAAAAGAAAATTTCTATAAAAGAAAATTTATTGAAAATTTTCTATAAAAGAAAATTTATGGAAAATTTTCTATAAAAGAAAATTTATGGAAAATTTTCTATAAAAGAAAATTTATGGAAAATTTTCTATAAAAGAAAATTTATGGAAAATTTTCTATAAAAGAAAATTTATGGAAAATTTTCTATAAAAGAAAATTTATGGAAAATTTTCTATAAAAGAAAATTTATGGAAAATTTTCTATAAAAGAAAATTTATGGAAAATTTTCTATAAAAGAAAATTTATGGAAAATTTTCTATAAAAGAAAATTTATGGAAAATTTTCTATAAAAGAAAATTTATGGAAAATTTTCTATAAAAGAAAATTTATGGAAAATTTTCTATAAAAGAAAATTTATGGAAAATTTTCTATAAAAGAAAATTTATGGAAAATTTTCTATAAAAGAAAATTTATGGAAAATTTTCTATAAAAGAAAATTTTGGAAAATTTTCTATAAAAGAAAATTTATGGAAAATTTTCTATAAAAGAAAATTTTTGGAAAATTTTCTATAAAAGAAAATTTTTGGAAAATTTTCTATAAAAGAAAATTTTTGGAAAATTTTCTATAAAAGAAAATTTATGGAAAATTTTCTATAAAAGAAAATTTATGGAAAATTTTCTATAAAAGAAAATTTATGGAAAATTTTCAATAAAAGAAAATTTATGGAAAATTTTCTATAAAAGAAAATTTATGGAAAATTTTCTATAAAAGAAAATTTATGGAAAATTTTCTATAAAAGAAAATTTATTGAAAATTTTCTATAAAAGAAAATTTATGGACAATTTTCTATAAAAGAAAATTTATGGACAATTTTCTATAAAAGAAAATTTATGGACAATTTTCTATAAAAGAAAATTTATGGAAAATTTTCTATAAAAAGAAAATTTGTGGAAAATTTTCTATAAAAAGAAAATTTATGGAAAATTTTCTATAAAAAGAAAATTTATGGAAAATTTTCTATAAAAAGAAAATTTATGGAAAATTTTCTATAAAAAGAAAATTTATGGAAAATTTTCTATAAAAAGAAAATTTATGGACAATTTTCTATAAAAAGAAAATTTATGGACAATTTTCTATAAAAAGAAAATTTATGAAAAATTTTCTATAAAAGAAAATTTATGGAAAATTGTCTATAAAAAGAAAATTTGTGGAAAATTGTCTATAAAAAGAAAATTTATGGAAAATTGTCTATAAAAAGAAAATTTATGGAAAATTTTCTATAAAAAGAAAATTAATGGAAAATTGCCTATAAAAAGAAAATTTATGGAAAATTTTCTATAAAAAGAAAATTTATGGAAAATTGTCTATAAAAAGAAAATTTATGGAAAATTTTCTATAAAAAGAAAATTTATGTAAAATTTTCTATAAAAAGAAAATTTATGGAAAATTTTCTATAAAAAGAAAATTTTCTATAAAAAGAAAATTTATGGAAAATTTTCTATAAAAAGAAAATTTATGGAAAATTTTCTATAAAAAGAAAATTTATGGAAAATTTTCTATAAAAAGAAAATTTATGGAAAATTTTCTATAAAAAGAAAATTCAAGGAAAAGTTTTTTATAAAAAGAAAATTTATCGAAAATTTTCTATCAAAAGAAAATTTATCGAAATTTTTCTATAGAAAGAAAATTAATAGAAAATTTTCTATTAAAAGAAAATTTATGGAAAATTGTTTATAAAAGAAAATTTATTGAAAATATTCTATAAAAAGAAAATTTTTAGAAAATGTACGAAAATTTTTTATAAAATGATTGAAATATTTTAAAAAGAAAACTGTGATATGTTGCTGAGAGAAATGTGAAAAAAGAGAGAAGATAATTCATCAAAATTCTGAACTAATACTTAAAGTAATATGGATGAAGAGCATACTTTTAGTCGCAAAATAAATTTTATATTTATCATAAAAGAATCATAACACTTTCAAAATTTACTTTGCATTAGTAAACAATTTAAGATAAGAAAACGTTTGCATTTTATTAATATTTTTTAATACTTTATTTTTTTACAACTTCAAACTAAGTACATAATAACTGCTTAATAAAACATTCTATTCGTACAGCAATTACAATTGAGCTGGTACCAATTTATAGAAATCCACTAAACGTTGAGCTTCACGCCATCCCGATTCCACAGCACCGTGAACCGTAGAATAATAATGATTGTGGGTAGACTCACCAGCGAATTGTACTCTGGGTTTACCCTGAACATCGGTCAAAGGATAAGCCAAATCCCAGGCTCCAGTACGTAACTCATCGGTGTACATGGAACGAAAAGTGTAGCTGCCACGAAAACTGGCATTGGAATACCATTGGGTGCGTTTAAAGTTGATGGGTTGTGGTATGGGGAAAGTAAAGAATTTTCTAAACAACCATAAAAGACCATTCAAAACCTCTTCTTCGGGTAGGGATTCCATATGACGAGCATGAGGACCTATAATCCAGCCTTGCCAGAGTCGGGGTTGGTAAGAGACACGATAGAAACCAAATACACTTTCCAACCAGAACAGCTCAGATCTTCTTAATTCCTTAAGTTCTTCTTCCTGCCAAAGGAAGCACACACCCGACCAGTCTTGAGGGCCAAAAGGTTCTTTAAACTCTAGGAAGAATTTGTCAACTGTGCCCAATTTTAAACCTTCAATGGCTCTAATTTTTTGTCTAGGCAATGAAGGAGTAAATAAGGTCGAGTGGTTTTCCTTTAAAACTCCTAAGGAGGTAGTGCATATAACATGATCGGCCGTTATCACCTGACCATTAAAGCAACGTATTTTGACCTGGTTATCTTGAAGCCAATCAATATTTTGTACTCTATGATTGAGTAAAATACGTTTTGTTAAAACTCCCCAGGGGTTTTTGTCCTGGGCTTTCATTAAAATATCCAAAAAAGTTTTAAACCCCTTATCTTTCCAGTTCAGCAGCAAATCTCCTTCACATAGCCAATATTCCAAATGACCTTTACCGGAAACTTCAAAAAGATGATCAGAGGCTTCTACAGAACTTTCAAATTTCTTAAAATTTTCGAAAAACTCTACAGCCACTGTATGATCCACTTTTGTGGGTAATTTTTCCACCTCACTCCAATATTTCTCAGTCAAATAAGAACCCAACGAACCCTCATAAGCCGTCAAACCCTCTTGTCTTTCGGGTATAGAATTAAAAGCAATCGATTTCAATTGTTCAGCTAGATTTTCCTCCAAAATCTCTTTATTCGATCTAATACATTTGTAGTCATCATAAACAGTGCCCGTACTCTCCAATACATTCAATTTCAATTTTTGTACGGTCTCATAGATGACATTATTTTTCTCACCATGACACCACTGAGCACCCAAATCGACCACACTATCGCCAAACGGTATGGTGTGTATGCGACCACCAATACGATTCTCTGCTTCTAATATAATGACATTTTGACAACCGGCCTCTAGCAATTTAGTAGCGGCCGCTATACCAGATGGTCCGGCGCCGATTACAACAACTCGAGCGGTTTGCAAAGATTTGCGGGTAACACTGGGTGCTAGAGACATTGCTGTTAAAGCTTTTAGTATTTGTCTAATAAGTGGTATTATAAATATTTATCTAATTTATAGTTTAACTAGTATTTATTAATAATTGATTTAAATAATAACACCAAATATATAAAAATAGCACGCACGGTTTCTTCTTTTATGATTAAGTCTATTCAACACTTTGTTTGCTACTGAAATATGTATTTTGCTCTTGCTGGTTGTTTTTAGTTTATTATGCGCATTATCGCTGAGTGTTTTTCACTAAAGAGTTTTATTGTAGTTTATATTTTTTAAGAGAAAAAGGGAGAAATGTGTGAATACTCTCTTAAATTGTAATCTATGCAGGTAAAATACTAAATATCTAATAGATTTTTTTGTATTGTATGTTTTTGCATAGGTAAATAAGTAGATTAAAAATATTATTTATATAAGTAATAAAATTATTTAAAAATAAACGTATTACAGAGGGTTTAATCTATGTATGTAGATATTTGCGGCCTTAGTAGTTTTTTCACAGGTACCCTATATTAGTATACGTGGTATTTTCCAATAGTTTGGTAACACCTGGAAATACACAAAACACTTCAGTTAAGTTCCAGTTCTAGTTCAATTCTAGTTCAGTTTTAGTACGAATTCAGTTCAAATTCAGTTCTAGTTCAGTTCTAGTTCAGTTCTAGTTCAGTTCTAGTTCAGCTCTAGTTCAGTTCTAGTTCAGTTCTAGTTTAGTTCTAGTTTAGTTCTAGTTCTAGTTCAGTTCTAGTTTTAGTTCAGTTCTAGTTCAGTTCTAGTTCAGTTCTAGTTCAGTTTCTAGTTCAGTTCTAGTTCAGTTCTAGGTTCAGTTCTAGTTCAGTTCTAGTTCAGTTCTAGTTCAGTTCTAGTTCAGTTCTAGTTCTAGTTCAGTTCTAGTTCAGTTCTAGTTCAGTTCTAGTTCAGTTCTAGTTCAGTTCTAGTTTTAGTTCTAGTTCAGTTCTGGTTCAGTTCTAGTTCAGTTCTAGTTCAGTTCTAGTTCAGTTCTAGTTCAGTTCTAGTTCAGTTCTAGTTCAGTTCTAGTTCAGTTCTAGTTCAGTTCTAGTTCAGTTCTAGTTCATTTCTAGTTCATTTCTAGTTCAGTTCTAGTTCAGTTCTAGTTCAGTTCTAGTTCAGTTCTAGTTCAGTTCTAGTTCAGTTCTAGTTCAGTTCTAGTTCAGTTCTAGTTCAGTTCTAGTTCAGTTCTAGTTCAGTTCTAGTTCAGTTCTAGTTCAGTTCTAGTTCAGCTTCTAGTTCAGTTCTAGTTTAGTTCTAGTTCAGTTCAGTTCTAGTTCAGATCTATATCAGATCTAGTTCAGTTCTAGTTCAGTTCTAGTTTAGTTTAGTTCAGTTCTAGTTCAGAACTAGTTCAGATCTAGTTCAGTTCTAGTTCAGTTCTAGTTCAGTTCTAGTTCAGTTCTAGTTCAGTTCTAGTTCAGTTCTAGTTCAGTTCTAGTTCAGTTCTAGTTCAGTTCTAGTTCAGTTCTAGTTCAGTTCTAGTTCAGTTCTAGTTCAGTTCTAGTTCAGTTCTAGTTCAGTTCTAGTTCTAGTTCAGTTCTAGTTCAGTTCTAGTTCAGTTCTAGTTCAGTTCTAGTTCAGTTCTAGTTCAGTTCTAGTTCAGTTCTAGTTCAGTTCTAGTTCAGTTCTAGTTCAGTTCTAGTTCAGTTCTAGTTCAGTTCTAGTTCAGTTCTAGTTCAGTTCTAGTTCAGTTCTAGTTCAGTTCTAGTTCAGTTCTAGTTCAGTTCTAGTTCAGTTCTCAGTTCTAGTTCAGTTCTAGTTCATAGTTCAGTTCTAGTTCAGTTCTAGTTCAGTTCTAGTTCAGTTCTAGTTCATTCTAGTTCAGTTCTAGTTCAGTTCTAGTTCAGTTCTAGTTCAGTTCTAGTTCAGTTCTAGTTCAGTTCTAGTTCAGTTCTAGTTCAGTTCTAGTTCAGTTCTAGTTCAGTTCTAGTTCAGTTCTAGTTCAGTTCTAGTTCAGTTCTAGTTCAGTTCAGTTCAGTTCTAGTTCAGTTCTAGTTCAGTTCTAGTTCAGTTCTAGTTCAGTTCTAGTTCAGTTCTAGTTCAGTTCTAGTTCAGTTCTAGTTCAGTTTCTAGTTCAGTTCTAGTTCAGTTCTAGTTCAGTTCTAGTTCAGTTCTAGTTCAGTTCTAGTTCAGTTCTAGTTCAGTTCTAGTTCAGTTCTAGTTCAGTTCTAGTTCAGTTCTAGTTCAGTTCTAGTTCAGTTCTAGTTCAGTTCTAGTTCAGTTCTAGTTCAGTTCTAGTTCAGTTCTAGTTCAGTTCTAGTTCAGTTCTAGTTCAGTTCTAGTTCAGTTCTAGTTCAGTTCTAGTTCAGTTCTAGTTCAGTTCTAGTCAGTTCTAGTTCAGTTCTAGTTCAGTTCTAGTTCAGTTCTAGTTCAGTTCTAGTTCAGTTCTAGTTCAGTTCTAGTTCAGTTCTAGTTCAGTTCTAGTTCAGTTCTAGTTCAGTTCTAGTTCAGTTCTAGTTCAGTTCTAGTTCAGTTCTAGTTCAGTTCTAGTTCAGTTCTAGTTCAGTTCTAGTTCAGTTCTAGTTCAGTTCTAGTTCAGTTCTAGTTCAGTTCTAGTTCAGTTCTAGTTCAGTTCTAGTAGTTCAGTTCTAGTCAGTTCTAGTTTCAGTTCTAGTTCAGTTCTAGTTCAGTTCTAGTTCAGTTCTAGTTCAGTTCTAGTTCAGTTCTAGTTCAGTTCTAGTTCAGTTCTAGTTCAGTTCTAGTTCAGTTCTAGTTCAGTTCTAGTCAGTTCTAGTTCAGTTCTAGTTCAGTTCTAGTTCAGTTCTAGTTCAGTTCTAGTTCAGTTCTAGTTCAGTTCTAGTTCAGTTCTAGTTCAGTTCTAGTTCTAGTTCAGTTCTAGTTCAGTTCTAGTTCAGTTCTAGTTCAGTTCTAGTTCAGTTCTAGTTCAGTTCTAGTTCAGTTCTAGTTCAGTTCTAGTTCAGTTCTAGTTCAGTTCTAGTTCAGTTCTAGTTCAGTTCTAGTTCAGTTCTAGTTCAGTTCAGTTCAGTTCTAGTTCAGTTCTAGTTCAGTTCTAGTTCAGTTCTAGTTCAGTTCTAGTTCAGTTCTAGTTCAGTTAGTCTAGTTCAGTTCTAGTTCAGTTCTAGTTCAGTTCTAGTTCAGTTCTAGTTCAGTTCTAGTCAGTTCTAGTTCAGTTCTAGTTCAGTTCTAGTTCAGTTCTAGTTCAGTTCTAGTTCAGTCAGTTCTAGTTCAGTTCTAGTTCAGTTCTAGTTCAGTTCTAGTTTCAGTTCTAGTTCAGTTCTAGTTCAGTTCTAGTTCAGTTCTAGTTCAGTTCTAGTTCAGTTCTAGTTCAGTTCTAGTTCAGTTCTAGTTCAGTTCTAGTTCAGTTCTAGTTCAGTTCTAGTTCAGTTCTAGTTCAGTTCTAGTTCAGTTCTAGTTCAGTTCTAGTTCAGTTCAGTTCTAGTTCAGTTCTAGTTCAGTTCTAGTTCAGTTCTAGTTCAGTTCTAGTTCAGTTCTAGTTCAGTTCTAGTTCAGTTCTAGTTCAGTTCTAGTTCAGTTCAGTTCTAGTTCAGTTCTAGTTCAGTTCTAGTTCAGTTCTAGTTCAGTTCTAGTTCAGTTCTAGTTCAGTTCTAGTTCAGTTCTAGTTCAGTTCTAGTTCAGTTCTAGTTCAGTTCTAGTTCAGTTCTAGTTCAGTTCTAGTTCAGTTCTAGTTCAGTTCTAGTTCAGTTCTAGTTCAGTTCTAGTTCTAGTTCAGTTCTAGTTTAGTTCTAGTTCAGTTATATTTCAGTTCTATGTAATACATGTCTGTCTTAATTGCAATGATTTTTTTAATATTAGGAAAATTACCAACTAATTTCAAAAATTTCCGAAACTGCTTTGCACACAAAAATTATACGATAAAGATAACAAGACAAAGCAAGGTATGTATGTAAATAGTTTAATTATTTATGTAGAGCATTTTGAGAGTCGTCTTTGTCAGTCTATAATTTATAAAATCTTAAAAAATTATTCTCTCAAACCGCCTTGTGTCTCGTATCAAATGTATTATAAATCTTATCAGTTTTCCTATTTGGCTTGCAGTCAACTAAAATTATATGATATACATACATACAGTGTCAATTACTAGTAAAATAATTTACTAGCTTACAGTAAAGACACTTATAAGTGGTTGTACCTACGAACATTTTAGTTGTAGTAAAATTAGCTAAAATAACTAGAGAATTAAATATTTAATTTCAAAAACAAGTTTACCTATTGCTGTGAACGATAACAAGTACTTTGATTAGAATAATATTATCTTAAGAAGTTATGGGGGATTTACGAGGGGGTGCTAGGAAATTATGGTTTATATATTTCCAAGACTTCACATTAACACAAATCCACTACAAATAAGAATTAAAAATTTATAAAGTTTAATCATCCAATTTCATTATTTAGTAACCTGAAAATCTTATAAAAATTTTTAAATGTCTTTATTAATTCTTAAAGATTATTTAATAGTAAATAATTAAGCACATGATAAAATATACTGACTGTCTGCTTAATATTTTGCAAAATTATAAGTTGTTATAAATTCCATTAATAAAATGCCAGAAGACAAAAGACAAAAATGTAGCAGCAGCAGCAACAAAAATAACAACAATAACCATAAATTAAATTAGCGAAAAAAGAGAACAAAAACATTTTACTTATATTTGCTCATTACAATAAAGACTTTTCAGCATTAACAATTTAAATATTTTATGATTTTCAATTACAGGATAATTGTCAACGGATTGTTAACACAACAACAACAACAACAGAAAAAGACAGCAACAACCACAAATATCATGACTATGATGACAATGAAAATGTTGACACTGACAACCGTAGTGGCAACAAAAATATGCAAAATATCAACTATTTTAAGCTTAATCATAAAAACAACTACAATAACAATAAGAAAAACTCAATGTACCATGAGAAGGACTATAAACAACATAGAGCAGGAGTAGGAGCAGCAACTTCACGCATTGATAAAACACCAGACGACAATAATAAGGTTGATGAGCAGGATGATGAAAATGAGAGTGTGTATAAGCCTGAGCATGATGAGGATGGTGCTGACGATGATGCGAATAATGACAGCGACATTAACATTAACAACAGCTACAGTAATAGCAACAGATACATTCACAGCTACAACCACAAAAAACAAACAATAACAAAAGATTATGCTGAAAATAACAACAACAATATGGTAAACAAGAAAACCAGAAATAATAACAACAAAAACAAACAGAATTTTCAAAATGAGAATGAAGAGGAAATACAACCCGAAGACATGGAGGATGAAGAGGATGAATGGTCAACCTCATTGTCATCCTCATTATTAACAGCAGCAGCAGCATCATCATCGTCCTCATCATCTAGTAGCGGTGGTGGGGCTATAACATCGGATGAAATACAACCAGATATAATACCATATCCGCCACCACCATTTTCCGCAAATAAGCACACAGGCAGTGGCAACCACAACAGCAACAAAAACAACAATACCAACAATGGCAACAACAAAAATAATAACAATAACAGTAATAATAATGATAAACATAAAAATACACATACAAACTGGCTAAAAGAGAAATTCAAACTGGAACACAGTAAACAAAAACAACATCAACACAAACAACTACAGCAGCAGCAACAACAACAACAATACTACGAACACTGGTTACTACAACAATACAATAACAAGCCATATCAAACAGAAAGTCTGGCAACATAGCAGCATCAACACTATCAGCAGCAACAACAACAAAAAGAACAAAAACAAATTAAGCATAAACAAAAACAATACCACGACCATCATAACCACCACCACCAGCAACAGCACCAACATCATCAGCTTCGGCAACAATAAAAGGAACAACAACAACAACTAAAATGGTCACAAAATTACCATAAACATGCAGTTGATAGTTTTTAGTCGAATAAGCTCTAAAACAACAACAACAGCAACAAAAAGTAACCGAAGAGTAAACTTGTAGATAAAATAACAAATGGCTTAAAATGTCAGATGTTTCTATTTAGTTCTGGCTTTCTTTTTTTTCCCTGGATTTTTTTTGCGGAAGTAAAAATTTTTAGCATTTTTATTTAAGCGCAAAAAAAGAAACATGATAATAAAATATTAAAGGGGTTTAGAGTTTGTTGGTGGTAAATCCGATAAGTTTATACTCTTCACTGAAAGGGATCAAGGTGAGAAATGGTTGAATTGTAAACAATTTAAAGCAAGTAAGAATATTATATTCAGCAAGTCCGAATCTGATATATTCACCATCAAAGCATGTACGATATGTGGTTACATAAGTATATGGACTTTGGTCCTACTGGATGGGTTCCTTCTTGATTTATGAACACAGTTTACTCCTTCATAAGATTTATGCTGAGTTGTTTTATCATATTTATGCAAATCGATATTAATATTAACATCATGTTGTTTTTCCGTATAAGGGCTTTAATAGGCCCATTTATGGACCAAACTCTACAGAATTTAAAATAAGGAATTACCCAATTATTTTGCATTTTATGTAAATTACATCCATAATGATATAATGATTCTTATAGAACTTGTTTATATACGTAAAAGTCATTCTCGAAAGGAGAACCATCTATAGGGACTTGGCCCAAATATGCGCCAAAGTTCACCAAACTTTACAGTATCATATCTAACTTATGAAAAATTGTATCACGATTGTGGCTTATGGGTAGTTATCGACTGATTCTCAAAAATTCGATAGGAAGATTTTAGTTTCTATAAAACTTGTTTATGTCTTTATACCAGTAAATAGCGTTTAAGCGATTTTCGGATGGAGACCTTATATGGTCAATTATAGTCCAATCCTCATAAAATTTGGTAAAGACATTTCGGTTTTTACAAAATATACTCGTATTTTTAAGCTAGTTATGAGCATTAAAGTCATATTCTGAAGGGGACTTTATAAGGGGGATCACTTAGTAGAAAGATTTTGGTTACTACAGGACTTGTTTAGGTTAAATTTCATTGCTGTACTCGTATTTTTAAGCCAGTGATGAACGTTAAAGACATTTTCTGAAGGAGGTAGGGTAGGATCAATTAGGGACCGATCCTTTGGTAGAGAAATTTTGGTTCTTACAGAACTTGTTTATGTCGAATTTCATTGCTGTACTCGTAATGAATGTTAAAGATATTTTCCGAAGGGGCTAGGGTCAATTATGGACTAATCCTTTAGTAGAGAGATTATGGTTCTTACAGAACTTGTTTATGTCAAATTTTATCGCTATACTCGTTTTTTTAAACCACTAATGAGCGTTAAAGGTCACCTTATATGGGGAGCGATTCTCATAAAATTTTATACAGAGATTTTGGTTCTTACAGAACTTGATTATGTCGAATTTCGTAGCTATTAAAACAGTTATTACTGTTAAAACTGTTTTCCGGGGGGGCTGTTGTATGGGGGCTATACGAAAATGCCGATTTTCAATACCAAACGAACTGCATCAACTAAAAATATTTTTGCAAAATTTCAGCTCTTTAGCTCGTTCCGTTTGGATTCTATAGTGTTTTCAACAGATAGACGGACGGACATGGCTAGATCGTTTTAGAATTCAATAAGGAACCAGAATATATAACTGTTGTGGGTCTATAACCAATATTTCTATGTGTTACAAACGGAATGAGAAAATCAATAAAACCTCTATCTCTTTTGATGGTAGGTATAAAAATCGAAATACTGACATCAATTGTTAAAATATCTCGAAAAAGGAAGAAGATATAATACAGATAAAAACATTACTTTAAATATAATTTCAAAATGGTTCTACGAACATTGTGAAAAATTAAAGTTTGATTAATACAAAAACGATAAAAGCCATTTCTGGATTCCATAAAAACATATTGATAAATTTCATTATTTTCCGATTCTATATGTCTATAAAGTGTTACTTCAAACCTTGAGCCAAATTGAAAGCTTAATTTCAGTCGCAATACAGATCGGAATTGAAGAACAACTAGCGTCGTTATAGCTTCAAGGCGGCTAGGCTGACAACTTGGATGTATTATTACTACGTATACTTAACTGTTGCCTAGTAACTAGTTTGCTCTAACTGCATGCTACCGTTCTACCTCAAGTGGAGGATTTATTTTTAACCCCTACATTAGGGTATTATTGGTTTATGTTGATATTTGTAACGCATCTAAATCTATCAACATCTTACTTAAAGTATATCAACTAACCCAGAATCACTTTCTGTGTCGACTAAGCCATGTCCGTACGAGTGACTAATGTAATGAAATTTGGTTTATAAACTTAATTGACCAGAATATTAGAGAATGATTCAATAAAATAATTTTGGCAAATGTATAAATTTATACACGCCTGGTAGCAAATTGACACCAAAGTGTTTATAATTTTTCAATAACATCCGTTGTCAAAGTATGTACGGATAGTTGTCAAACTAAAACATAAAAAATTAACGAATTTATTAATCTGTGTATGATTAATTTCAGAAGGTCCTTAATTACAAATTTGTGGATTATTCTTTATTCTATTTGACCTCACACTACAGCCCTAATTTATATTAAAGGACGATTAATATTTAATCCTTGCAAAATACTTTTAAATATTAAATAAACAACAAAAGATTGTTGTCATACATAAATACTATGAAAAAAAGGCTTAAATATAAACAAACCAACCAACCGACAGAACTATAACATGTAAATACTTCTTTAAAAAAAAATAAAATAAAATAAACGTAAATGACTACATGACCATAACGTCAACTTTGATCCTGTTGTGAAGGATATAAAAATAAGGAAAAATAATATAAAAACATCAAAAAGGAAAATTCTTGTGGCAAACAGGCTTAACACAAAAAAGAAAACAAAATAAATAAATATAAAAACAACTTGCAACAATTCACAAAACAAACACCCCCCCAGCAAGTAAGCGTAATAAAACCGTAAACAAGTTTATGGTTTTATATACATACATATATTTTTTAATTTTTATTATTTATTTAAAATTTTAGTTAAATAAATTTAAACCAAATTTTATTTTATTTAGATTAATTAGTGAACAGTGAAATATCTATCAACGAAGCGTTATGCTCTGGCTTCATTTTTTTTAGGTTTTATGTAAATATTAAATTGTAAAAATTTTTATTAAAACAAAAGGATTTTAATATTTAAATAATAAACACAAAAACAACACTTACACAAAAAAAAAACACACACATATCTAGAAACAAACAAAAATATATCTTGATAATTTTAAGTAAATAAAAATAATATTAAGCAAAAACAATGTTAATTGAAAAGTAAATTTTAAAAGAAATTAAAATAAATTGGAAATGAACAAAAAAAATAATTAAAATTGATTTATTTTTAAAATTTTTTCACAATTATTGCAAAATCTTTAAGTTCTGTTAGCGAGGTTTTCTTAATGTAAGTATTTGTTGTATAACGTTTAATGCTGAAAAAAAATATGAAATATTAATTTTCGTAATTTTTACTAAAAACACACTACAGAGTAAAGTTTTACTAAATTATCAGTTTTTTGCAAAAACAAACAATTTTCCACTAAAACACTTTTTTTATGCAAAAGCCTTATCAGGCATTGAGGTTAGCTTGGAGAAACAAAAGCTCTTCGAGTCCAAGACTCACTCCTCTCTCACCTTTTCTCTGGTTATCTCAATCTCCATCCTTCATCCTTTAACTACTCATTTCTTGAACATCTCATATCAAACCACAACTTCCTCTATCCCATTTTTCTCTTGTAATCTACTTACAGGTATCACAAAGCAACCAAATCACAAATTAGTGAAAAATGTCTTTTTGAATACGAAGATTCTTTCACTAATAAGATCAGTTCCTTCACTTTTTCTGTAAACAGTTCATTCTCTAAAGAACAGTCATTTAACTAATAAACTGTACTTTCACTAAGGAATAATTTTCGTATTCATGAACACTTAATAAAGTTATTGATGATTTATTATAGAAATTTTGCTTGGAAAATGTGCTCAATTAACTACAATCACCAAACCTGCTTTATCAGGCAGGTTTGGTGAAACAGCACTGAATAGTAGCTCTTCGAGTCTAAAACTCACTACTCTCATCCTTAACTCTCTAGCTCATTTTCGCAAAAGTACACGTTTTTCACAAACAAAAGTTCATTCAATGAAGAACAGTTTTTTTTTTTTTTTGCTAAAGAAAAGTTATTCCAATGAGATATATTTATTTTACTAAAGAAGTGTACTTTCACTTAGAAATAATTCGTTAACTAAAGAATAATTAGTTTTTTCACTAATGAACATTCACTAAGGAACACATATTTCATTTAAGATATTAGTTCTTCTACTAAACTCAAGACGTGTTCATTCACTAATGAACAGTTCTTTCAGTAAGATGCGTTCTTTCACTAATGAACAGTTCTTACATTAAAGAATCGTTCTTTCAGTCAAGACGACTTCATTTACTAAAGTATAGTTATTTTACTAAAATACAGTTTATTCAATGAAATACAGTTCTTTCACTTATGATCTCTCTTTCCCTAAAGAACAAGTCATTCATTAAAGAACAGATGCTTTACTGAAAACTTTTTCACTAATGAACAGTTCTAAAGAACATTTCATTCACAGTTCATGAATACATATTTCATTAAGATTAGTACTTTTACTAAACTCAAGATGAATTCATTCACTAAAGTATAAAGTAAGTATAGTATATTCAGTAGAAAACAATTCTTTCACCAAAGAACAATTCCTTCAATAATAAAAAGAACTAAAGAACAGTTCTTTCAGTAATGAAGAGAACAGTTCATTTGCTAAAGAGAACATATTTCACTTAAGAATAATTTTTCACTAAAGATGAGTATAGTTCTTTTCTTGTGCTCACTCTTTCACTAGATAGCAGATCATTCACAGAATGACAGTTGGGATTAGCTGTTTTACTAAAGAACAAATCTTTTACTAAAGAACAGCTCATTCACTAAAAGTTTACTAAAGAGCAGTTCTTTTCTAATAAACATTTCATTCTCTAAAAAAACAGATCTTCTAGCATTACAGGAATTTTGGAAAAAGTGCTTAATTAACCACAAATTACCGATTAATATATTTATAAATATGGCGCTTATTCTTTCTTTAATAAAGAGATAATTTCTCCACTAAAGGAATAATTCCTTCAATAAAGAACTGTTCCTTGATAAAAGAAAAGTTCTTACACAAAAGAACAGTTCTTTCACTAAAGAATATTTCATTCACTAAAGAACACTTTTTTGACTAAATAATTATTCTTTAACTAATGAGTAGTTAATTCGCTAAACTATAGTACTTTTACTTAAGAACAGGTCATTCATTAAAGAATAGATGCTTTACTGAAAATTTCTTTCACTAATGAACAGTTCATTTACTAATGAACATATATGTATTTCACTTAAGGTAAGTACTGTTAGTAATCTCATGAAGAGTTTATTCAGTAAAGTACAATTTATTCACTAGAGAACAGTTCATTCACAAAAGAGCACATATTTCACTTAAGGATTGTGATCACTCTTTCACTTGTGATCACTATTTCATTAGAGACCATATTTTTCACTAAAGAACTGTTAGTATTAACTGTTTCATTAAAAAACATATCTTTTGCTAAAGAAATGTTCCTTCACTTAAAAGTTCACCAACGAGCAGTTCTTTCACTAAAGGAAAGTCATTTTCTAATCACCGTTTCATTCTCTCATCACTGAAGATCAGTTTATAAACTAAAGATCTGTTCTGTCACTGAAAAAAATGCTTTCAATAACCAAATATTTCATTCACTAAAGAACAATTCTTTCATTATAGAGCAGTTCTTTGACAAAAGAACTTTTTACTTAAGAATAATTATTTCCCTATAAACAGCTCACTCACTAAAGAATAATTTTTTCATCAAAGTTCCTTCACTATAGACTAGTTCTTTCTTTGAATATTTTTTCGCATTTCATGTATTTAAGAAAATTTTTTTTCAATAATGAACAGTTCTTTCAATAAAGAATAGTTCTTTTATGAACATTATACTAAAAAAGAGTTCTTTCACCAAAGAACACTTTATTTACTAACGAATAATTCTTTCATCAAAATTCCTGCACTAAAGATCAGTTCTTTTTCTAAATATTTGTTCGTATTTCATGTATAAAAAAACATTTTTTTTTTAATAATGAACAGTTCTTTGACGAAATAATAGTACTTTTATGAACATTGTACTAAATAACAGTTCTTTAACTATAAAACACTTCTTTCCATAATGAATAATTTTGTCATTAAAGTGCCTTCACTAAAGACTAGTTCTTTTTTTTAATTTTTTAGCATTTCATGTATAAAAGAAATTTTTTTTTTATAATAAACAGATCTTTGAATAAAGAATAGTTCTTTTATGAACATTATACTAAACAAGAGTTATTTCACTAAAGAACACTTTATTTACTAACGAATAATTCTTTCATCAGAGTTCCTTCACTAAAGATCAGTTCTTTTTCTGAATATTTTTCACATGTCATGTATTAAAGAACAATTTTTTCAATCGTGAAAAGTTCTTCGAATAAAGAAAGAATAGTTCTTTTATGAACATTATACTAAACAACAGTTTTTTCACTAAATATCAGTAAGAAACAGTACTGTCACTTAAGAATATTTTTTATTTTACTAAGGAACTGTTCTTTGACTGAAGAATAGTTTTTTCCACTAGAGAACAGTTGTTTCACTAAAGAACAACTCTTCATTTATGAATAAATTCTATCAATTAAAGAATTCTTTCTTTCACTTAAGAACAGTTCTTTTTTTTCACTTAAGTTCAGTTCTGTGGCCTCCGATAGGTTAGTGGTTAGTGTTCTAGTCTGGTAGACCGGTGGTGATGGGTTCGATTCCCACCTGAGGCACTGGTTAAGGAGCGCACAACAGTCCCGACAGAGGCCTAGGAGTATTTCTTCGGATTTGATGTATATACATCCTCCTTTCAAACTTTGTAAAAATAGAATATAAAAAGTTTCAATCTGGATTAATCAGAAAATTTTAATATAGTTTTATTTGTAATAACTTAAACGGAAAAATAAAATTCTATTGCTGTGTAAAATGGTCCTTCGAACCTAAAGCTTAAGTGATGATTCACAGCTTATAAAAATCTTATGGTTCTTAACATTTATTTGAATAAATGCTATTTTTTTCTTTTTTCAATGGAAATTTTTTAGCTTCGAAAATATATTAAAAATAAATTTTTCCTACAAAAAAGCTAATAAGATCTTACTTTTCATTTGTTAAATAATGCTTTGATGCCTAATGGAATTAAAAAACAAAAAATATTTTTATTATAATTTTTTCATAAATATAATTGTTAAAATTTTTAATTAAGTAGATAAATATAAATATTTTTGTACACAGAAAAAACTGAAAAACGATTTCAATTACCAATACCTCGTTTTCCATTATTTTATTTATTGAAGTTCAACCTATAACAAAAAATGTATATTCAATTACTACTTATAATTGATTTCGGATAAAACATTTTTATTTTTTTATATTTTTGTTTTTGTTAAATACGTATTTGATTATACATTTTTATGATTCAAATACAAAATGAATTGAACCCTTTTAAATTTTTCGATTAATCGTTTAATTGAAAATTTTTTAAAATTAATTTTTTCTGTGTACAAACATTAAAAAACAGAAAAAACATTATATTAGCAATAAAGAAAATGAAACAAAATTTTAATCAATAAAAAAGGGAATAATATTTAATTTATACAATAAAAAATAATTAAATAAAAAAAATTCTTGTAATTCTCTTAAATCATGGTTTTAAATTATATATAATTTTTTAAATTTCTTCTACTTTACCAATTATGCTAATTATTATTTTTTTCCAATTTATTGAAATTTATAATTCCCCCTAATATTTAACTAATTATAAAAACACCAGCTATTGTAAAAATATAAAATTTATTTCCTAAGTAAGTAAAATCTCTAAAAATAAATGTTATTTTGTTACATGTGTGATTAGATTTATTAAATCTAAAAAAAATCTATTAGTAAATATTAAAACTCTTAAAGAATGGCAAAGTTTACACAATTTACCATAAAATAATAACAAAAACAGAATTTGAAAATTAGAATAAAATTTAAATAAAAGTTAAATATATAAATAGAAAAACCCCCAAGAGAAATCAATAATAAATAAACTTTAAGAAAAATATGTATTTTTGTGAACAAATATTATCAATGTATTTATGGAACATTATACTCAAGATGAAATATACATATAACTGAAAAAAATAGAAATTAACCTCCTCCACCTTTCCCCCGAATTAAAAATAAATAGAAACAAATTAAATATGTGAAAAATGTAGAAAAAGAACAGGGTGTAAGGAAGTTATGGTGTTTTATAAAATTTGTTTTATATATTTTTAATCTAGTCGTGATACATAAAGAATACGTGTAAATCATAACAACTCGCACGTCGAGATGCGTGTTCTTGTAATAAATATTCATTGGTAATAATCTCTGTGCATGAGTTCTTTTACTAAAGAATTTGTTTTACTAAATAAATAATACTTCGTTCTCTAATATATATTTCTTAAATTAAAGAATAGTTCATTCACTAATGAGTAAATCTTTCACTAATGAATAGGTATTTTTACTCAAGAATAGTTGTTTCACCAAAGAATAGTTTATTGACCAAAGGTAATAGCAATTCTTTTGCCAAGTAATAGTTTTTCACAAATGAACAATTACAGAAGATTTTTTTCCAAAAACATTATTGTCCTTAAAGAACAGTTCATTTACATATCATTCACTAATGAGTAAATCTTTCACTAATGAATAGTTTTTTACTCAACAATAGTTGTTTCGCCAAATAATAGTTTGTTGACCAAAGATAATAGCAGTTCTTTTGGCAAGTAATAGTTTTTCACAAATGAACATATACCAAAGAGTTTTTTTCAAAAGCATTATTGTCGTTAAAGAACAGTTCATTTACATATAAATAGCTCTTCTACTAATGAACAGTTTTTCACTCAAGAATATTTCTTTGATCAAATCATAGTTTATTCTCTAAAGAATACATACTAAAGAACAATTTTTTAACTTAGAAATAGTTCTTTCAAAAAAGAACAGTGCTTTCACTAAAGAAAAGTTCTTTCACTAGGGAATACTTGATTTGCTAAAGAGCAGTTCTTTAAATAACAATTCTTAAACTTATGGTTATTTAACGAAAGTTCTTTCACTTTCCAAGAAAATTTTTTCATTAAAGAACAGTTCAGTTACATTAGAATAGTTCCTTCACTTATGAAGAGTTTTTTAACCAAAGAAAAGTTTTTTCATTAAAGAATATTTCTTTGAACAAAAAGTAGTTCATTCACTAATTAAATTACTAAATAAACTTACTCGCCAAAGAATAGTTCATTTAACGAAAGTTTTTTTCAATTTCTTTCCAAACGAAAAGTTTTATTACATTAATGAATAGTTTATTTAATAATGAACGAAGTAATAAATTTTTCTCTAAAGTGATTAATTCACACACATCCTTCACTAATGATCAGTTTATTCTCTAAAGAAAGAATAAAATGAGTGATTTTCTATTCATGGAATATACAAAGTTATAAATATCTAGTAATTATAACTTTGTCAGATCAAAACTCGGATATTGAAATCATAAATAGTTGTTGAAAGTTTCATTAAGGAATCGTTATTTCACTGAAGAATATTTCTTTCACTATGAATAGATCTTTCAGAATAGATCACCAAAGAGTAGATCTGTGACTACATATTTTACTAAATAGTTCTTTTACTAGTTCTCCCAATAAAGAATAAATGCTCTCTCTCTCTTTCAAACTAAGAATAAAAACTCTCTCTTTCACTGCAAATAATTCTTTAACTCAAGATTTATTCATTCACTAAAGTACACTGTTTTCACTAAAGAACAGTTTTGTCCTTGAAGTGCGCAGTTCCTACTTTCTTGGATACATAACTAAAACGTTTCTTAAAGAGGAGAATTTTGAGCCACAGACTTTTTTTGAACCTTAGTGGCAGTTAAATAATTACCACCATAAATGGTCTTTCGAACCTCTGACATTATTTTTAAAATTCGAAAAAAACTTTAAATAAAACATAATTTATGGAAAACTTCAAATATATTACTGTTAAAGTGGTTCGTTCGAACCTTGGAAGACATTTTCAATTGATGTAATAAACAAAGTTATAAATATCAGCAAGACCAAAGCAGGTTATTGAAATCTTAAATAGTCCTGCTTTTACTAAAGAACAGTTTTGTTATTGAAGTACGTCTTTCTTAATTTCATACGATTCTTCCATTAGACTTAATCTCTTAACTCCTACATACCGTCCGCATTACTTAGAAGTAATTACCCAGCAAACAAAGAACTTCCAAAGAAGCGAAAAAGAAGTAGAATTTACTCCATGGAAGTAGTGAAGAAGTCTTCGGAAGTCTTTAAACATCACTTCCACAGAAGGTAAAAAATTCACTAATTGCTACCTTTGAAGTGGTGATAAATGTTATTCCTTTGGAAGTACTTCGCTTTGTTTTAAATTTTTTTACAAAAGCAAAAAAAAACAACATATCAAAAACTAAAGCTATGTCTACACAGTTGTCAGATCTAACAATATTGTCAGATCTAGAAATGTGCTGACAATGACCTAACAATGAAAAATTACCAACACAATGTATATTGTAAGTTTATAAGGTTGCAAGATATTTGTCAGATAATCTGACAAAACATTGCAAGACAATTATCTGACAATCATTTTATCTGACAATATTGTCAGACAAAAAATTTTCAGTTCACACAGAAGCCAGAGTTTGTCAGAATTTATTTTTGGGGCGAAAGAAAATTGTTTAAATTTTTTACTTTTTTTATTTAAAAATGACACCATTGTCAGATATTAAATCTCGAGAATCTGACAATATAAAATAATTTGACAACGTCTGTTAATTTTATGGCAAATGAAATGTTTGTCAGATTTTTGACAATTTTGCTATTAAATGACAATCTGACAATGACACAACTATATAACATCTGACTTCATTGTCAGATACAATTGGTAAGTTTACACGATTGTAAGACATTTTCTGTAAATTTATCTGACAACCATGTAGACATATTGACACTATGGACGTATTCTTGTAGACTAAGTATTTTTTCTCTCAAAAATACAACTACTTACTTATCTTCTTATTTGTAGGCAATCGTAGTAAGTACTTATCTAACTGCCTACTTGTAAGCGAATGTTATAAGTACTAGCTCACAATGTCGTTATCGCGATAAAAAATGACTTCAAATGCTGTTGTTTTTGTATATTATAACATTTTAACTCATTACTTTTCAATGTAAGTTTTTGCTGGGTATTTCTACTATAATTTCTTTTGTGTCACAAAACTTTGGCAATCGCTCTGTTATAAATACTGAATTAAGGCTAATCAAAGTGTGAAATTTTTTTTGTAAATTTTGCCAAATTAAATTGCAATTATCCTACGTGAAAGACATCAATCCATAGATTCTTCTCATGTGTAAAATTATAGCAATGAACATTTTGTAATTTGAATAAAATTTTTTTGAAATTCGAAAATAATTGACACTGGACAACGAAACTTTATCCTGCTGACAAAATGCATTTTTCCTAAACATAATTGCTAATAGAAATATATAAAAAAATATTTTATTACCAAAAAGTTTTTAAAAAAACATATAAACCAAAAAACAACTGTAAATGCAGTCGAAACTTGATATTAAAAAAAAATACACAAAACGATATTTTTTTGTAAGATAGTTACGCAAAACTACATTTAAACAAACATTATTTTACAAAACTCTAAAATAAATACAAAAATTTAGTAACAATATTGGCAATTTATAAATATATACGATATTTAAAAGAACTTTGTATTGTATAAAAAAAAAAATTATGTAACATTTGCATACATATCTATTAATATACATAAATAATTACTAACATGAAAAACATAGAAAAATAAACTTTGTTCTAAACAAATCTACAAATAAGTTTTATTTTATAGCAAAATATAGAAGTATTTTATTTAAAAACCAATATTTTGGAAAAATATAAAAAATTACAAAAAAAAACACCTTTTACTGTAGAAATTAAATTTGAAAATAAATAACAAATGCTCTATCACAAAATGGCTATGGTTCTAAATAGGATATTTAAAAAGCATTTACTCACACACACAAAACACACTGTCACACACACACACTTCTGGATTTATTGATCCTTAAATAAACCCAACCATACATACATAAATACTTATACACATCATTACTCGTAAGTTTATATCATTTCAAATATTCCATATTGTATTTGTTGTGAAATGATGAAATGTTTATATGACTTGACTTTTTTAACACATGAAATGCTTTATGTCAACTTCTCCACTTACACACAAACTTGTTCAGACTTACAGACAGACAGTTACATACACATAAGTACATATGTATGTATATGTATACATATATCTGTAATTATATATACAAATTTGTATATGTTTTCAAACCCAGCAGTCTTTGGGATTAGTTCTAAAACCTTTCAATTGTTCTTTTATTATCACTGGATAATGTCCTTTTTTGCATTACCTTTCGCTAGTGGAGTCTATAGTGTAAAGTAAAAAAAATGTTCTTTTATTTTGCAAGATTTTTTAATTTTAAAGATTATTTTTATAATTGAACATTTCTATCAAACACAATATTTGTAACATTATCTATAGTAACACAACACTTCATTGACCACCAGTGGTCTCAAAGGTAACTAGTACTTTTTTAAAAATACTAGATTTTAGTAAAAAAGTTCACTTAAAACCGACGGGTTTTCTTTTTCTATACATCTCCTTTATTTTACCCCCACAAACACTTCTGAATTATATATCTCTTACACCCACACACACTGACACGCAATTAGTAAAATGTAATTAAATTCTTTAAAATATATATTTCTATAAAAAAAAAAAAAAAATTCATGCAAAAAAACTTTTTGTAGTTATTTAAGTGAAACTTAATAAAAAACAGTGTGTATGTAAAAAAGCAAAAAATTTAAAATGAATATAATTTAAGGTAAAGTAAAATTAAATTTAAAAGAAAAATATTATAAAATGAAATGAAATTATATATATATTGCATACATGAATTAAATTGATATTGAATAAAAATGATATTTAAGAAAAAACCTAAAACTGTTTTATTTTTTGTGGGAGTTGGACAAACATATTGTAGTAACATGTGTAGCTAGAAGATGTTATAGTATTTGTTCTACAAACATTGTAAAATCCTTTGCAAACGGAATTTGAACATATGAAGCTATGGTAAGTTTAAAATATGTTGTAAAAACGACTGATAGGAAAGACACTAGACTATTGACTAGATTATAGACTAAAATATTGACTAGACTATAGAATAAAATATAGACTAGAGACTATAGACTAGACTATAGACTAAACTATAGACTAGAGACTATAGACTAGACTATAGACTAAACTATAGACTAGAGACAATAGACTAGACTATAGACTAAACTATAGACAAGAGACTATAGACTAGACTATAGACTAAACTATAGACTAGAGACTATAGACTAGACCATAGACTAGACTATAGACTAGACTATAGACTAGACTATAGACTAGACTATAGACTAGACTATAGACTAGACTATAGACTAGACTATAGACTAGACTATAGACTAGACTATAGACTAGACTATAGACTAGACTATAGACTAGACTATAGACTAGACTATAGACTAGACTATAGACTAGACTATAGACTAGACTATAGACTAGACTATAGACTAGACTATAGACTAGACTATAGACTAGACTATAGACTAGACTATAGACTAGACTATAGACTAGACTATAGACTAGACTATAGACTAGACTATAGACTAGACTATAGACTAGACATAGACTAGCCTAGCTAGACTAGACTATAGACTAGACTATAGACTAGACTATAGACTAGACTATAGACTAGACTATAGACTAGACTATAGACTAGACTATAGACTAGACTATAGACTAGACTATAGACTAGACTATAGACTAGACTATAGACTAGACTATAGACTAGACTATAGACTAGACTATAGACTAGACTATAGACTAGACTATAGACTAGACTATAGACTAGACTATAGACTAGACTATAGACTAGACTATAGACTAGACTATAGACTAGACTATAGACTAGACTATAGACTAGACTATAGACTAGACTATAGACTAGACTGTAGACTAGACTATAGACTAGACTATAGACTAGACTATAGACTAGACTATAGACTATACTATAGACTAGACAATAGACTAGACTATAGACTAGACTATAGACTAGACTATAGACTAAGACTATAGACTAGACTATAGACTAGACTATAGACTAGACTATAGACTAGACTATAGACTAGACTATAGACAGACTATAGACTAGACTATAGACTAGGACTATAGACTAGGACTATAGACCAGACTATAGACTAGACTATAGACTAGACTATAGACTAGACTAGAGACTAGACTAGAGACTAGACTATAGACTAGACTATAGACTAGACTGTAGACTAGACTATAGACTAGACTATAGACTAGACTATAGACCAGACTATAGACTAGACTATAGACTAGACTATAGACTAGACTATAGACTAGACTATAGACTAGACTATAGACTAGACTATAGACTAGACTATAGACTAGACTATAGACTAGACTATAGACTAGACTATAGACTAGACTATAGACTAGACTAGAGACTAGACTATAGACTAGACTATAGACTAGACTATAGATAGACTATAGACTAGACTATAGACTAGACTATAGACTAGACTTAGACTAGACTATAGACTAGACTGTAGACTAGACTATAGACTAGACTATAGACTAGCTAGACTAGACTATAGACTAGCTAGACTATAGACTAGGACTAGAGACTAGACTAGACTAGACTATAGACTAGACTATAGACTAGACTATAGACTAGACTATAGAACTAGACTATAGACTAGACTATAGACTAGACTATAGACTAGACTATAGACTAGACTATAGACTAGACTATAGACTAGACTATAGACTAGACTATAGACTAGACTATAGACTAGACTATAGACTAGACTATAGACTAGACTATAGACTAGACTATAGACTAGACTATAGACTAGACTAGAGACTAGACTATAGACTAGACTATAGACTAGACTAGAGACTAGACTATAGACTAGACTATAGACTAGACTATAGACTAGACTATAGACTAGACTATAGTCTAGTCTATAGACTATAGACTAGACTATAGTCTAGTCTATAGACTATAGACTAGACGATAGACTAGACTTAGTCTAGTCTATAGACTATAGACTAGACTATAGTCTAGTCTATAGACTATAGACGACTATAGGACTAGTCTATAGTCTAGTCTATAGTCTAGTCTATAGTCTAGTCTATAGTCTAGTCTAGTCTATAGTCTAGTCTAGTCTATAGTCTAGTCTATAGTCTAGTCTATAGTCTAGTCTATAGTCTAGTCTACTAGTCTAGTCTATAGTCTAGTCTATAGTCTAGTCTATAGTCTAGTCTATAGTCTAGTCTATAGTCTAGTCTATAGTCTAGTCTATAGTCTAGTCTATAGTCTAGTCTATAGTCTAGTCTATAGTCTAGTCTATAGTCTAGTCTATAGTCTAGTCTAGTCTAGTATAGTCTAGTCTATAGTCTAGTCTATAGTCTAGTCTATAGTCTAGTCTATAGTCTAGTCTATAGTCTAGTATATAGTCTAGTCTATAGTCTAGTCTATAGTCTAGTCTATAGTCTAGTCTATAGTCTAGTCTATAGTCTAGTCTATAGTCTAGTCTATAGTCTAGTCTATAGTCTAGTCTATAGTCTAGTCTATAGTCTAGTCTATAGTCTAGTCTATAGTCTAGGTCTATAGTCTAGTCTATAGTCTAGTCTATAGTCTAGTCTATAGTCTAGTCTATAGTCTAGTCTATAGTCTAGTCTATAGTCTAGTCTATAGTCTAGTCTATAGTCTAGTCTCTAGTCTAGTCTATAGTCTAGTCTATAGTCTAGTCTAGTCTGGTCTATAGACTAGACTATAGACTAGACTATAGACTAGACTATAGACTAGACTATAGACTAGACTATAGACTAGATTATAGACTAGACTAGACTAGACTATAGACTAGACTAGACTATAGACTAGACTAGACTATAGACTAGACTATAGACTAGACTATAGACTAGACTAGACTATAGACTAGACTATAGACTAGACTAGACTAGACTAGACTATAGACTAGACTATAGACTAGACTATAGACTAGACTATAGACTAGACTATAGACTAGACTATAGACTAGACTATAGACTAGACTATAGACTAGACTATAGACTAGACTATAGACTAGACTATAGACTAGACTATAGACTAGACTATAGACTAGACTATAGACTAGACTATAGACTAGACTATAGACTAGACTATAGACTAGACTATAGACTAGACTATAGACTAGACTATAGACTAGACTATAGACTAGACTATAGACTAGACTATAGACTAGACTATAGACTAGACTATAGACTAGACTATAGACTAGACTATAGACTGGACTATAGACTAGACTATAGACCAGACTGTAGACTAGACTATAGAAAAAACTTCATCTTCACTCAAAAAGTGAGCATTTCCTAAGGCTCATATCTTGCAAACAGTTATGAATTTATATTTACTCTCTGAGGCAATGTTGTGGCTCTTCTCTTAAAGAATAAAATTGGTGAAGATATAAAATCAAAAAGCTATATCTTCACACTTTAATTTCAAATGCGTACTTTTACATTGTGAAACTTCGCTGCTTTTGTTTACGACACCTGTACGTATACGTATTAATGATTTATTGATATTATAAATATTAAGTACACGCGTAATTAAAATATTGTAACACGTAAAAAATCCATTTTTTAAAAGTTTTTTTTTGCGATTTTGATCTTAAAGATGAAGTTTTTTTGATTTAATATGTTCATGTATGTAAGTTTTAGACACTTAGTAATAAGAATATGACACATGGAAACGTAGTCGATTTTTTGGGCACCTGTAGCCGCTCTACATTTTCTTATCAATAACATTGTAAAAAATATATATTTTATGAAAGATAAATATTTTATAAAAATTAATAAATACTTTTAAACTAATTTCATTTTATTAAATAAATAAATATGGGCAAAAAACCTTAAGATTTCAATATACATTTTGTTTTTATAACATTTTTACAGTTGATTTATTTTACTACTATCGCCCTTTCCCTTGAAACGAGGAAAAAGTAACAGACAGATAAAATTAATCGTAAAAAATGTTTAGAAAAAAAAGAAATATTAGACGTTTACTAAAATTTTGAAACACAACACAAAATCAAATGTCAATAAACATAAAAATAAAAAGCAAAATGTTGTAAAAAAATATATTGTTAGCAGACCGCTAACTAAGCATTTTGCCAAATACAGAAAATAGGATAATAAAAAAACTTATTCTTTTGTGACTACATTTAAAGCCTAAAATATAAAATATGTTCGTTAAACAAAATGAACTCATGAAATAAAGTTTATATGTCGTAAAAAGCGTAAAAACCAATTTATGAAGTAGAAAATTAGAAAATAAGAAAAATTTATAGAAAATAAATACATAAACTATTTTTCACAGTATATGAATATAAAGACAATTTCACATAATTGCTTATTTGAAATAAGTTTTATGTTGTTTTAAATTATAAATTGAAATAACCTTAAGTTCTTTTTAACTAAATTTTACAACTTATTACAAACCTTCAATAAGTTGTTTATAAGTTTAATAGCCAAAACACTTACTAACCACAGGAAACATTTGAAAGTAATTCACATACTTAAAAACCCCAACAATCGCTAGACATTTTGCTATTAAACCGTTCATGACCCTACTAATTCTATATTTCTCACTGTTTGATGCCACAATATTTCAGTTTAAACAGCATTTTGTCTACGCTTAACATATATTCATTTTACTCTTTCTCTTCCTCCGAGTGTCATTGTCATAATCATATACATCCAATGTCCACAATGATCCCTCCATCATTATCATCAACTCTCTTACCACGGCAGCATTAAATGGAATTGTTGTGGTGGCCAAAAGAGTTTTATAAAACACATTACGCTCTGTCGGTTATAGTAGGTTTTCATAAGCGTTCATGTCGAACATTTTCTTTTCCGGCTACAGTTGGCGAATTATCAATGACACATTCTCATACATATATTTTGGACAAACAGACATACGTTTGTCATATCGTTTTCACACACAGACATATGTGTATTTATCTTTTTATATGAAGTTGCATGAATGACCAATCGATAGTAATAGTGCTGAAACTGATACTTTAAGACTTACATGGATTTAAAAGTTTCGTATTTCACAAACTAAAATATATCCATGTTAAAATAATCTAGTCTATAGTCTAGTTTATAGTTTAGTCTACAGTCTAGTTTATAGTTTAGTCTATGGTCTAGTCTATAGTCCAGTCTATATTCTAGTCTACAGTCCAGTCTATAGTAATATCTATAGTCTGGTCTTTAGTCTGGTCTATAGTCTGGTCTATAGTCTGGTCTATAGTCTAGTCTATAGTCTAGTCTATAGTCTAGTCTATAGTCTAGTCTATAGTCTAGTCTATAGTCTAGTCTATAGTCTAGTCTATAGTCTAGTCTATAGTCTAGTCTATAGTCTAGTCTATAGTCTAGTCTATAGTCTAGTCTATAATCTAGTCTATAGTCTAGTCTATAGTCTAGTCTATAGTCTAGTCTATAGTCTAGTCTAGTCTATAGTCCTAGTCTATAGTCTAGTCTATAGTCTAGTCTATAGTCTAGTCATAGTCTAGTCTATAGTCTAGTCTATAGTCTAGTCTATAGTCTAGTCTATAGTCTAGTCTATAGTCTAGTCTATAGTCTAGTCTATAGTCTAGTCTATAGTCTAGTCTATAGTCTAGTCTATAGTCTAGTCTATAGTCTAGTCTATAGTCTAGTCTATAGTCTAGTCTATAGTCTAGTCTATAGCCTAGTCTATAGTCTAGTCTATAGTCTAGTCTATAGTCTAGTCTATAGTCTAGTCTATAGTCTAGTCTATAGTCTAGTCTATAGTCTAGTCTATAGTCTAGTCTATAGTCTAGTCTATAGTCTAGTCTATAGTCTAGTCTATAGTCTAGTCTATAGTCTAGTCTATAGTCTAGTCTATAGTCTAGTCTATAGTCTAGTCTATAGTCTAGTCTATAGTCTAGTCTATAGTCTAGTCTATAGTCTAGTCTATAGTCTAGTCTATAGTCTAGTCTATAGTCTAGTCTATAGTCTAGTCTATAGTCTAGTCTATAGTCTAGTCTAGTCTAGTCTATAGTCTAGTCTATAGTCTAGTCTATAGTCTAGTCTATAGTCTAGTCTATAGTCTAGTCTATAGTCTAGTCTATAGTCTAGTCTATAGTCTAGTCTATAGTCTAGTCTATAGTCTAGTCTATAGTCTAGTCTATAGTCTAGTCTATAGTCTAGTCTATAGTCTAGTCTATAGTCTAGTCTATAGTCTAGTCTATAGTCTAGTCTATAGTCTAGTCTATAGTCTAGTCTATAGTCTAGTCTATAGTCTAGTCTATAGTCTAGTCTATAGTCTAGTCTATAGTCTAGTCTATAGTCTAGTCTATAGTCTAGTCTATAGTCTAGTCTATAGTCTAGTCTATAGTCTAGTCTATAGTCTAGTCTATAGTCTAGTCTATAGTCTAGTCTATAGTCTAGTCTATAGTCTAGTCTATAGTCTAGTCTATAGTCTAGTCTATAGTCTAGTCTATAGTCTAGTCTATAGTCTAGTCTATAGTCTAGTCTATAGTCTAGTCTATAGTCTAGTCTATAGTCTAGTCTATAGTCTAGTCTATAGTCTAGTCTATAGTCTAGTCTATAGTCTAGTCTATAGTCTAGTCTATAGTCTAGTCTATAGTCTAGTCTATAGTCTAGTCTATAGTCTAGTCTATAGTCTAGTCTATAGTCTAGTCTATAGTCTAGTCTATAGTCTAGTCTATAGTCTAGTCTATAGTCTAGTCTATAGTCTAGTCTATAGTCTAGTCTATAGTCTAGTCTATAGTCTAGTCTATAGTCTAGTCTATAGTCTAGTCTATAGTCTAGTCTATAGTCTAGTCTATAGTCTAGTCTATAGTCTAGTCTATAGTCTAGTCTATAGTCTAGTCTATAGTCTAGTCTATAGTCTAGTCTATAGTCTAGTCTATAGTCTAGTCTATAGTCTAGTCTATAGTCTAGTCTATAGTCTAGTCTATAGTCTAGTCTATAGTCTAGTCTATAGTCTAGTCTATAGTCTAGTCTATAGTCTAGTCTATAGTCTAGTCTATAGTCTAGTCTATAGTCTAGTCTATAGTCTAGTCTATAGTCTAGTCTATAGTCTAGTCTATAGTCTAGTCTATAGTCTAGTCTATAGTCTAGTCTATAGTCTAGTCTATAGTCTAGTCTATAGTCTAGTCTATAGTCTAGTCTATAGTCTAGTCTATAGTCTAGTCTATAGTCTAGTCTATAGTCTAGTCTATAGTCTAGTCTATAGTCTAGTCTATAGTCTAGTCTATAGTCTAGTCTATAGTCTAGTCTATAGTCTAGTCTATAGTCTAGTCTATAGTCTAGTCTATAGTCTAGTCTATAGTCTAGTCTATAGTCTAGTCTATAGTCTAGTCTATAGTCTAGTCTATAGTCTAGTCTATAGTCTAGTCTATAGTCTAGTCTATAGTCTAGTCTAGTCTATAGTCTAGTCTATAGTCTAGTCTATAGTCTAGTCTATAGTCTAGTCTATAGTCTAGTCTATAGTCTAGTCTATAGTCTAGTCTATAGTCTAGTCTATAGTCTAGTCTATAGTCTAGTCTATAGTCTATAGTCTAGTCTATCTATAGTCTAGTCTATAGTCTAGTCTATAGTCTAGTCTATAGTCTAGTCTATAGTCTAGTCTATAGTCTAGTCTATAGACTATAGTTTTTTCTAAAGTCTCAACTTTAGTTTGCTCTACAGCTTGGGTTGTTGTCTCGTATATAGTCAGAACGTAGTCTAATATATAGTCTGGACTATAGCCTTGTCTATAGTTTGGAGTATTATCTAGACTTTAGTTCGGTATACTGTCCCGAACTATATTCTTGTATACAGTCTATCCGGTGTTATAGTCTGTTCATGTATCATGATGTGTTATAGTCTGTTCAATAAGTTGGATTATTTTCTAGACTATAGTTTGTTGCATAATATGTTGTTTTTGTGGTCTTGACTATAGTCGTGATAAATTTATACTGTATTTTCGGGACTTAAATCTGATCTATGGTATGGTCCCTTGTTTGATCTCTAGTCTGGACTGTAATATGATTTATAGTTTGGATTTTACTCTATTCTGTAGACCGAAACTTAGTATTTTCTGTAGTCTATTATGAAGTTGTAAATTCTGCAATATTTGTGAGTAAAGAAAATACACAAAAGAGAAATCTCAAAACTAACATAAACTGAGTATTTAATAGTGTGAATGAAAAATGGTGTAAAATATAACTTCCTGTTTAATGAAATACGAGCCAAAGCTGAAGTGATAACACCAAAAAACAATACTCGTAAATGTTTTATAAAACATTTCCCTATAATATTTACTGTTGGCTTACATTTACATACAAACACTCATACAAACATACATATAATGAATGATAAAAATGTTGCTGAATGTTTTGTGGAGACATTTGGACAGACATTTGGTATTAAAAGAAAAAAAAATACAATGTTTTTATTCACGAAATATTTACGCGTGTTTACTTGTAATTTATGTCATCAAATAATTTTCATTCTTATACACTCACATACGCAGACATGCAATTTCCCTACAAATACGCTTAAGTATTTATAAACACATACTCACATCACACAAATATATATCACAATATCAACAGCAACATATCCGCATCCTCATTAAATTGTAGGCTAAAACCAATATTCGTACATCACACATAGTGTGTGTATGAACAAGCACTGTCACATTTGCAAAAAATTACATGCGTTTCGTCCTTTTATTCACTTGTCCTTGTTGTCACATTTTTTTCTTCCATTTATGCGATTAAGTATTTCATTGTTGAGATCCTTGTCGTCATCGCTGTTTTATGTTTATTTGCCCCTGTATATACGTACATACAAACATACATACATATGTATATTTATAATTTTTTTATCTGTTTACAACATCAACATTATTTTGATTGGTTTAACAAACATTAACTGTAACATCAATTTGATGGGCCATCATTTGTGGTTATTTTGTTGTTGTTTTTGTTGTGGCTGCTGTCGTCATCGTTGTCGTTTAAATCGATGTTGAAAATGTTGTTTTTTAAATGTGTGAACTTACAAACAATCACACACACACACGCATCGAAATGCACATGACAACCTCATGAAAATGTTAAAATATTTTCCACTTTAATATTTATTTTAGTTGATATTTCGTGTTGTTACATGCATTTCGAAAATCATCTTTTTTATTTGTTAAAATACACACACTTGATAGTTATCATTCCGAGTTAAAATTAAATTTGAATTTAAGCTAACAAAATTTGTGAAAAGAGCCATAATCATAATTATTATAATAAAGCTGAAACCTATCATAATAAAAGTACTTAAGTCCAGACTATATTCTACACTATGGTCAAAACTATTGTCCAGACTATAGTTCCACGTATATTTCAGACTGTCGTTCAACATGTTATCCACATTAGAGTCCAGACTAAATTCCAGACTATAACTCAAACTATGGTCTAGACTAAAGTCCAGAATATAGTCAACTAAAGTCCAAATTATAGTCCTAACTCCAGTCCAGAAAAAATCTAAACTATAGCACAGACTATAATCAAAACTATATCAAAGACAATATTCGAAATTATAGTCAAGCCAATCGACTAGCCTATCTTCTAGCCTATAGTGTAGTCTATAGATTAGTCTCTGGTCTAGTATATAGTCCAGTCTATATTCTAGCCTATAGTCTAATCTAGTCTATAGTCTAGTCTACAGTCTAGTCTATAGATTAGTCTGTGGTCTAGTATATAGTCCAGTCTATATTCTAGCCTATAGTCTAGTCTATAGTCTAGTCTATAGTCTAGTCTATACTGTAGTCCATAGTCTAGTCCATAGTCTAGTCTATAGTCTAGTCTATACTGTGGTCTATAGTCTAGTCTATAGTCTAGTCTATAGTCTAGTCTATAGTCTAGTCTATAGTCTAGTCTATAGTCTAGTCTATAGTCTAGTCTATATATTCTAGCCTATAGTCTAGTCTATAGTCTAGTCTATAGTCTAGTCTATAGTCTAGTCTATAGTCTAGTCTATAGTCTAGTCTATACTGTAGTCTATAGTCTAGTCCATAGTCTAGTCTATAGTCTAGTCTATACTGTGGTCTATAGTCTAGTCTATAGTCTAGTCTATAGTCTAGTCTATAGTCTAGTCTATAGTCTAGTCTATAGTCTAGTCTATAGTCTAGTCTATAGTCTAGTCTATAGTCTAGTCTATAGTCTAGTCTATAGTCTAGTCTATAGTCTAGTCTATAGTCTAGTCTATAGTCTAGTCTATAGTCTAGTCTATAGTCTAGTCTATAGTCTAGTCTATAGTCTAGTCTATAGTCTAGTCTATAGTCTAGTCTATAGTCTAGTCTATAGTCTAGTCTATAGTCTAGTCTATAGTCTAGTCTATAGTCTAGTCTATAGTCTAGTCTATAGTCTAGTCTATAGTCTAGTCTATAGTCTAGTCTATAGTCTAGTCTATAGTCTAGTCTATAGTCTAGTCTATAGTCTAGTCTATAGTCTAATTTATAGTCTAGTCTGTAGTCTAGTCTATAGTTTAGTCCATAGTTTAGTCTATAATCTTATCCCGAGAATAAAACTGAATACTGTAGGACTCACGCTTGTAGTCAGAATATTTATATTGACGTCACCTTGATAAAGTTCTACAGGAGCTCTCAGTCTAGAGCAGGCGTTGGCAGATAGTGTTTGTGTTTGGATATTTGTGAAAGCAAGGGAAATTGCTCGTTGCCTATTTCTGATCATGGTCATGTTTGTTTTTTACTCAAGTGAGGGCTTGTAAAAGGAAGAGCGTTTATACATTTTCTGAGTCTGAATGAATAACATTCCAACCTTAAGCTTCCCAAGTATCTGCTGAGATATTAGGTTCGATTTGACATAAAAATTCTGCCTTTAACATAGAAACGCACTTATAGTCAGAGCCTTAAACACATTTCCTTCACATTTTCCAGAAAATAACCTAATTAGTGGTATTTTAACTACATTCTAAGTTCCTTATAAAATATCACCAAAAATAACCAAAATCCCACACTTAATAACACTTGTGCAAATATTTCCTTAAAATTCCACATAAAATATTAATAAAATAAATGTATATTTTGGTCTAACCAAAAATCAATAAACCCATTAAATTCAAATTTTTGGCAAGTTTTATGTGTTTGTATAGAAGCTCGAACATTTTGTTAAAATATTTTCCATTCAATATTGTTTACCCAAATTCATTTGTAAAATCTGAAACTTAATAAAAAGAGCTTTTAATGTTCTATTCTCTACTAAATAAATATTGCGTTATAACAAGGAAAATAAAAAAATAATAAAATAAAAAAAAAATAACTGGGCCATTTTTTAATATTTTTATAGAAAATGTTTTAGTTAAATGAGTGAAAGAAGAAGGACAACAAGCAGCAAAAATAAAAATTGTGTTTAGTTAAGCAAATCCTTTATCACTGTTTGATTTCCTTTTTAGACATTTTACATGTTTTTGATGTTGTTGATGTAATTGTTGTTGCCGCTGCAGAGTTTTTGTTTTTGTAAACAAAAAATACTGACAGTTTTTATACTAAATCAAATAAAATCCAGTTTGATTGAATGATTGATGGCTGGCACGGAAAAGAAAAGGCCAACTTGGTTTTTGGTTCGAAAACAAATACCAAAAAAAGATAAACACTTAAATACACACAACTATAGAAAGATAAGCCAGCTAAATATTCGATTATTTTAGAGGAAATAAAACAAAAAGGACATAAAGCTTGTAGTTGTTTTTTGCTATTCAGCGTAATAAAGCAAAGAAATAACGCCAGTGTAAATAAGTCGGTTTTGGTTGATTTGTCACTGTTAATAAAAATGTCACTCAAACGATTTTTCTTGTTTTCTTTTTTTGCCATTTTTAATAGGAAACCACCAAAATAAAAAAGGACTTTATTGCTTGCTGCATAAAACGATGGCATACTTGTTGTAGAAAAACAACAGCAACATGGAAATATTGTTATAAAACAAAATGGTAAGGAATGTCTTTACTCTTGTTCCTCTTACATATTTCATTATTTTACTAATGACCGTAACAAAAAAAGGAAAAATGATAAAGTCCTTGTTTTTCACGAGAAAATGAGAATCTAGAATAAAATATTAAAGCTACATACATGCCATTGAAAAAAATCTACAAGAACAAAAAATTAATAATTCATGAGTTTTGTCAGTGAGACCAAGCAAGCAACAATCATCCGGTTGCAAGTTCTATGTTAATGGGACTAGTTAAATTGTAGTCAAAAGTCATTGAATTTTTTAAGGAAGGAAACCTGAAATTATATAGCAATATGAGAATGATTTTCTAGGAAATTGGATTGGATTTTACTATGAACTAGAACTGAACTAGAACTGAACTAAAACTAGAACTGAACTAAAACTAGAACTGAACTAGAACTGAACTAGAACTGAACTAGAACTGAACTAGAACTGAACTAGAACTGAACTAGAACTGAACTAGAACTGAACTAGAACTGAACTAGAACTGAACTAGAACTGAACTAGAACTGAACTAGAACTGAACTAGAACTGAACTAGAACTGAACTAGAAATTATTTGTTCGACCACAATGTTTGCAATGTTATAACTTATCAAGTTGTTCCTTAAGTTTAAGCATAAAAATCCATCATTTATTATCAAATGAATAAACATGCAGGAAATATACTTAACCTTAGATAACCTTCCCTACCTCCACAAAAAGAGAAATTGTTTTAAATAACAGACCGGAAACGGATGTTAAATGTTACAAAATATTTGTAAACTTATAGAGAACTGAAAAATAACAACACTAAATTCAAATGTACAAAAGCTCTTTAAAAAACAAACCTCTACAAAATGTCACTTAAATATGAATAACAACACTCAACCGCCAACCCCTCCCAAAACTGCATCGAAAAAAAAAAACGTGGAGAAATCAAAAATTGTACAAGGAGTCACAAGGGGCAGAGGAAAAACTGTCCTGCCTCACTCAAAATGTAGTTATTAAACAGCCTCAACCATAACAAACACATGTCGTATGAAGTATGAGCAGAATTCTGTGTGTTAAAGACAGATATTTTGTTTGTGTAGATTTGAAAAAGTATTAGTGCAAATGTCTGCGTATATATAGGAGTGTGTGTCTTAAATGTTAAATAGTGTTGTGGTTTTTATGTAAAAATTGTTGTGGTATGTTTTTTTTTTTTTTTTTTCTTTTTTTCTAATTTCTAGGACCACAGTCTTGCAATCACACAAACACACACATGACCACAACACTGACACACATATCATAAATATACATACGTAGACTTATACACATATGCAGACAACTATACATATTCGTAAAGTTTGTAATAAAGAATATATTGGGTTTTGAGGTTTTGTCATATATAAACCGTATGTTTTTTGAAGGGTGTGTATGAGTTTGAAATGAATATTATATTTTAGGTACGCAGGCTGCTAGGGAAGTAAAGGATTACACTGGATATAGATATTATTAAAAATTTCAAAGATCATTAGATGAAACACAGTGCAAATGTAGAGAACATACAACAAGAAAATGGACCTATTAACTAAATAAATAATGATATCAATTAATTTGTTAATTTGTAAAACAAAAATTTTTTTTATTAAAGTAATAATCAAAACAATTAAACAAAAATTGAAAATTAATAAATTCTTTAATTAAATATATAATAAAAATTAAATTTTTTATTAATTAATTTATTATAAATAATATATCAATAATTTTTTTGTGTACTTTATTGTATAATGCTAAATTATTCCTAACTTAATATGATTTGTAAAACTGGACTTATTATTTTAGCACCATAGGTCTACTAATATTTAGTTTCAAAACATAACTTTATTATTTTCATAACTGACTCCTTACTGTTATTCTATGAATGTATGCACATACATACATACATACATACATATGTATATAAATATTCTAAGAGATATAAAGGGTCTCCCGAAATACAATAAAAAATGGAGATCATCAGAGATGCATATTTTAAACAGTGTTTTTCAGCGCTTGATCATAGCTAAAGCTTAAAGATTATATATTCCAATATCACGAACTTCGATTGGGTGTTTTAATGCACTAACAACTTTCTTTATTTTTTCGTCAATCGTTCTCGAGGATAATAGGCAAACCAAGCTTTTGTAGATGATATCTCATCATTATTTATTTGATAAGTCAACCTGTTGCCTTGATGATCTTCCCAATATTGATATGTTTGCAATTCTGGGGAAAAGTGGTGCTACCAATACCTCTAATCTGCCGGGACTATAAAATGATGAATCCAAATAAATCCTTGGCTACCACGACTACTGATAGCCTACAGGGTAGACTTTCGGTCTTTGTCTAGTCTTGGTCTCTTCGGGGTACATAGTTTAAACCCAAACTCACGGGAAAGGAATGTCGGTTAAAAAACGGATGCACGTTAAAGTCTATAATACAGGATAAGTTCGGTGCTGTTGACGATGCAAAAGATACGCATTAACAAGAGATTTTCGACCCACTTTTTGCATACAAATTTAACTGACAACAGGTTCGAGAGATGAATATCGAAGTGCTTTACGTGAACACTTGCCATGTTGGCCTATTTCACGGTGGTCTTTCTCAACCACTAGGTGAGCTTTTGTTACGACTCACCACCGCCCCATTGTGTTTGTTATACGCAGGTGGAAATTTACGTATATGGAAGTTCCGGTCCAGTATACGAGCACTTTGCTCAAGTACTTGAGCTATCGAATCTCTGACCATTACCCGTTGCTTAACTTCCGAGATGCAAAACATCACTTCGGTTTACAACTACGCAGATGGTATGGGCTTTGTTGAGTCGGCAACAGCACCTAGAGACATAACTGGTAGACCGTAGTATGGATCCATCAAATAAGCCGAGACTTTGTTCTTACTTACAGTGACACACTGTGGTAATTCTGGTATGAACAGAGTTTACTCTGAACATACCTGGACAAGGAAGGAAAATTCAATGGTATCACTTGTATAAGATACCTTTCATCCATCATCATTCAATCCAGCACTCTTCTCATTCATCCGACACACTCATAAAAGAACAACATACGACACATATTCAACCTGTTTTATATACAATTAACACCAACTCATTTCCAACGCTTAGTCCCAAAAACACTCCTCTGTGGGGTATCTGTTGTCATTCGGCAACAGCATCGAACTTATGCCGAAATATAGACTTTACCGTACATCAGTCATTTAACCGCAACTCAATCTTCCCGCGAATTTGGGTTTAAACCACAGCCACTACGTGGATCCCGAAGGAACCTCAACCTCAACTAACTGACCAGCAGGGAGAAGTCCTGCGGGCAACTGGCCACCCGTAGTACCAGATTATGTGGTTCTCTGATTAGATCCATGTCAAATCACATCAAAGACTAGCCGAGAAGTTTATAGTCCCGGCAGACTAGAGGAATTGGTAACACCTCTTTACCACAGGATTGCAATACACCAAGATAGAGGTCTTTCATCTAGGAAACATGCCCCGGGGGGAAGGTTTGAGAGATATATTCTAGACACCATTGAATTTACGGAGTTGATATAAAAAACACCATTGAATTTGTGGAGCTTTATGAAATCAAAGGTGAATATGATGTTTATGTATATTAATACTAAATTTTGGAACACCCTTTATATGCTTGTCTGGTTAAAACTTTTCGTATATATGTATGTATGTATGTATTTGTAAATCATTGTGTGTATGTAAATTGTTGTTTTTTTTCTGGTTGGGTTTTGTTGGCTGGTCCGTAATACTTTCTTTTGACTTTCCTTTCGTTTAGTTTATTTTTTTTTTTTGTTGTTTTTTTTAGATTCTGTGTCATCGTAGCTGTCAAAAGCAATAAAATTAAGTTTTGTCCTGTTGTTTTCTTTATTTATTTTTTTCTTTATTATAATTTTATTTAATTTTTGTAGGGTTTTATTGTAACTTTTGGTGGCTTTAAGTTAATTTGACAAATTGTCGATGACTGACTGACATATACAAACATATAGTAGATAGCCCGACAGCAACAACAACTAAACATTATAAATAGCAAAATATAATTTATTCAGCAGGACATGAACATATCAGAATGATTTAACCCGGTGAAGTTTAGCTAAAGGTTCCATCAATGATTACTTGACTAGTAAAGTTATTAATATGTATTTGTTTAAAAATATGTATGATAACTAAATCCTATATACATAGTTTAAATTGAGAGAATAAGTCCATCCAATCTAAAAGATAAATTTAATTGTGATATAAATCATAAACTAATCCACTTAGCTGCAGGTACATGCACTCCAAAGAGCCTGCAGATCATATGTATGTCTAAATGCATATGTAAATGTATGTTGTCAGAAACATGAGGTTATTTTGTATTTTATATATTTTAGGAACTATTGACATTTGATTGATTTTCTATAAGTCTGCTAATTTGCATAGAAATGCTATTTGTATTAGTTTTTGGTTGATCTAACCAACAAACACACGTGCATTCAAACTTATTCAGACTTATTGACGTCTGTCTGCTTGCTGGTGTATGTATGTTTGTGATGGGGTCATATGACACAAACAAAGTTTCTATTTTAATGACGTTTAAATATGTTAAATGACTCGGTAAATTGTTTAATACCCCGTAGTTGCAAATTTGTATGCAATCGTATTATGCGAAAATAGTGATCAACTATTATAAATAAACATTTCTGTTATTGACAGTTGCTTCTTTTTTTTTTTTTTTGTGGGAGCTGGAGACAAAATAATGTTTAATTAGCCGAGGGAAGACAGATGAGCTGATTTTTGAGGATGGTGTCATTTGTATTGGTATTTGTAACAAAAATTCAGAAGAACGTAAATAATTTGTGAATAATTAGTTTAAACGTAACTAACGAACGAACGAACATAGTTAACTAACTAACTAACTAAACTAACTAAGAACGACTAACGAAACAACTAACTAACTAACAAAACTAACAACTAACTAACTAACTAACTAACTAACAACTAACAACTAACTAACTACTAACAATAACTAACTAACTAACTAACTAAAAAACAACTAACTAACTAACTACTACTAACTAACTACTAACTAACTACCTAACTAACTACTAACTAACTAACTAACTAACTAACTAACTACTAACTAACTAACTAACTAACTAACTAACTAACTAACTAACTAACTAACTAACTAACGAACTAACTACTAACTAACTAACTACTAACTAACTAACTACTAACTAACTAACTAACTACTAACTAACTAACTACTAACTAACTAACTAACTACAACTAACTAACTAACTAACTAACTACTAACTAACTAACTAACTAACACTAACTAACTAACTAACTAACTAACTAACTAACTAACTAACTAACTAACTAACTAACTAACTAACTAACTCCTAACTAACTAACTAACTAACTAACTCTAACTAACTAACTACTAACTAACTAACTAACTACCTACTAACTAACTAACTACTAACTACTAACTAACTAACTAACTAACTAACTAACTAACTAACTAACTAACTAACACTAACTAACTAACTAACTAACTATACTAACTACTAACTAACTAACTAACTAACTAACTAACTACTAACTAACTAACTAACTAACTAACTAACTAACTAACTAACTACTAACTAACTAACTAACTAACTAACTAACTAACTAACTAACTAACTAACCTAATAACTAACTAACTAACTAACTAACTAACTAACTAACTAACTAACTAACTAACTAACTAACTACTAACTAACTAACTAACTAACTAACTAACTAACTAACTAACTAACTAACTAACTAACTAACTAACTACTAACTAACTAAACTAACTAACTAACTAACTAACTAACTAACTAACTAACTACACTAACTAACTAACTAACTATAACTAACTAACTAACTAACTAACTAACTAACTAACTAACTACTAACTAACTAACTAACTAACTAACTAACTAACTAACTAACTAACTAACTAACTAAACTAACTAACTAACTAACTAACTAATAACTACTAACTACTAACTAACTAACTAACTAACTAACTAACTACTAAAAAACTACCTATAACAACACTAACTACTAACCTAACTAACTACTAACTAACTAACTAAAACTAACTAACTACTAACTACTACTACTAACTAACTAACTAACTAACTAACTACTAACTAACTAACTAACTAACTAACTAACTACCTAACTAACTAACTAACTAACTAACTAACTACTAACTAACTACTAACTAACTAACTAACTACTACTACTACTAACTAACTAACTAACTAACTAACTAACTACTAACTAACTAACTAACTACTAACTAACTACTAACTAACTAACTAACTAACTAACTAACTAACTAACTAACTAACTAACTAACTAACTACTAACTAACTAACTAACTAACTAACTACTAACTAACTAACTACCTACTAACTAACTAACTAACTAACTAACTAACTAACTAACTAACTACTAACTACTAACTAACTAACTAACTAACTAACTAACTAACTACTAACTAACTAACTAACTAACTACTAACTAACTAACTAACTACTAACTAACTAACTAACTAACTAACTACTAACTACTAACTAAACTAACTAACTACTAACTAACTAACTAACTAACTAACTAACTAACTAACTAACTAACTAACTAACTAACTAACTACTAACTAACTAACTAACTAACTAACTAACAAACTAACTAACTACTAACTAACTAACTAACTAACTAACTACTAACTAACTAACTAACTAACTACTACTAACTAACTAACTAACTAACTAACTAACTAACTAACTAACTAAATAACTAACTAACTAACTAAGTAACTAAGTAACTAACTAACTAAACTTTGTGCTGCGAAACTATCCCAGCAGAAAACTTACATTGAAGCACGGGTTTCCAATGCTGAAATTTCTTACACATTTTAAGTCATTATTTTAACACAGGGGTGACATTGGAGGCAAGTACTTACCATGCTCGCTTACAAATAGGGAGTTAGTTAGGTAAGTACATACTACGATCGCCAGCAAACAGAAATATAAGTAGTTAGTTTAGTTCGTTAGAAAAAATGCCAAAAAAAATGTTTTCACCAGAAAGAATTTTTTTAGTTTGTGAAAACAGAGTTCTAAAACAAATCGTAAAAAGTTAGGGTTTACATAGTATATTATTTGTAAGTCATTACTAAACTCCTTCTTAATAATATAGACGGTATGTAGTAGTCATTGAAAAGTAAGTTGTTAAGTAAGTATAAGTCATTATCATGTTTTTGTTGAGATTCCATTCAAAACACCACATACAATTGAAATTGTTATGATACCAAAACCCAAAATAAGTACTTCTGTTACTTATTACACATGCATGACTGAACGAGTAAATCAATAAAAGAATGTGAAACCAATGGACTAAAGCAAGAAAGGCATTAATGACCAAATACTCACTCACTCAGAGAACGGGCAACATACGTCCGTCTGTCAGTCAGTCTAACAATTCATTTACTAGAAAAAGTTGTTCAATTTTCCTTAAACTATTTTCATTGCTGAATTTTATGAATATGTTTTTGTTGAAATGGGGGTTTATGTACATATGTATGTGTTTGTCCTTCGTAGTGAATGTATGTATTTGTGTAAATTACTTGCATAGCTAGAATTGTGCTGAATGTACACAAAAATAAAATCCTAAATTGCAATCTAAGATTGAAGTGCCCAGTTTCTTACTTCTACAATTTTCAATAGCATGTGGTATGTATGAAAATGTTTTTTAGCTACTACATACATAACTATGTTAGTATATGCATTTATGAAGCAGTAGTGTGATTCAAAACAGTAAACTGGGACAAAAAACTAAAATCATATTTTTTAATTCCAAATAGATTTTAATCATATTTTAATCTTATAGAAAAAACTAGATCTTTTTCATCAAAATTTTGCCCTAAACTTTTGCTGCTATCTAATTTCCAACTCCTACACTTCAGTACAAAAAGGAGCATCTGCAAAATATTGTATAATTTGTTAAACACACACACCCCTACACAAATAACAAAAGTGAAAAAATTTGAAAGAAAAAAACAAACTCTGAAAGAATTACGAGCACATTGCACAAGATTTGCTTGGAAAGGATTTTTACTTTTTTTTTCAAGTTATACTTTTTGAAAAGAAAATATTTTGTACAATCATTTTTATGCAACAAACAAATCAAATTTACGCAATGAGTGTTAAAGCATCAAGAAATATGAGCAGAAATTAGATTTTCCCCTTTTCGACATGAATGATTGTGTACGCACATGTTTAGCTGCAGGCACTTAAACTGAAACAGAAAATAAGATATTAAAGCATACTTTTAGGAGATAGTTTTAATTATTGGGTAGTGTGAATTAATATTAGCCATACAATGAGATAAATGATTATTTTAGGGGATCTCATATATAAAACAAATTTTTTCACTTTCAAGTAATTACTAAAAAAATTTTCAAAATGCTTTAAATATCCAATTTTTCTTTATAAATCTGATATTTTAATAAGAATTTTGTATATTTTTACAAAAAACAACAAAAATCAAATCCAAAAATGATTTGAATCCCGAAGATATATGGGGTTTTTAGAAAATAGATTTCATCAGACTTACATACAGAAAGACTGACAGACTGGTGAAGGGTATAAAAAGGGCCCATTTTGAAAAAAATATTATGAAATTCAGTAAGGTCATCAAGGCTTATAAAAAACATAGTTGTGCCACTTTTTGACGAGATACAAGTCTAATATAATTATGAACTCAAAAGCCATAAACGGTGGGGGGCTAGGTGAAATAGTGGACCGATTTCAACCATTTTCAACAGCCTTTGTCATATGTACAGAATTTTATCAAATTATCTTGAAAACTGCGACTAGGTGCGTGTGCACAAAGTTTACACGGAGACGCAGACGTACGCTTAATCGAATCAGAAAGTGATTCTGAACCGACTGGTACAATTTAAGGTAATTATTTATGCTTATATGTATTAAAGTTAGTTGTGCCAATTTTTGGAAATATAGAAGTATATTTGACGTAGTATAACCGATTTCAGCCATTTTCAATGGCGTTCGTCCATGGACCAAATATCATCGAATTATCTTAAAAATTGCGGCCTGTAACGTGCGCACAAGGTTTACATGGACACACAGACGGACGGAAAGACGGACATAGCTTAATCGACTCAGAAAATGATTCTGAGCCGAATGATTTATTGTAAGGTGGGTGTAGGATCATCTTAAAAATTGCGGCCTGTAACGTGCGCACAAGGTTTACATGGACACACAGACGGACGGAAAGACGGACATAGCTTAATCGACTCAGAAAATGATTCTGAGCCGAATGATTTATTGTAAGGTGGGTGTAGGATCAATATCAATATTTGGGTTTTACAATCATCAGCACAAACACATAATACCCTACCCAGTATAATGGTGTAGGGTATACAAATTTTAGATTGAAGAAATAGCTATCTTATGTCCTTTGGACAATTTTTGCTAGGACAAATAGGTGAAAAGTTACACAAATTGGATTATTACACAGTAATACCAGGTCAACAATTTCTCAGAATGATAAATCTATACACGGAATATACTCATGTCGAATTGTATCCTTAATTATTAATGAAATGTGTGGGATGTAGGCTTGATATGGGAGATATATTATATAACCGATTTCGGCGTAGCCGAATATAGAACTATTCCTTGTTTACTAAGAATCAGGATATTTCTCTAAGAGTTTATCCCGATATCCTTATTTATTAATGAAATGTGTGGGATGTGAAACTTATATGTGAGATTTAACCAATTATGGACCGATTTCAGCCTAAACGTATATAGAACTAAGAATCTGATTAGACTACTGACGAATATATAACTCATAGTTGTTTATAGACTAGACTGCAGACTAGACTGTAGACAGGACTATAGACTGGACTATAGACTAGACTAAACTATAGACTACAGACTAGACAATATACTAGACTATAGGCTATAGAGTAGACTATAGACTATACTAGACTATAGACTAGACTATAGGCTAGACAATAGACTATACTATAGACTACACTATAGACTACACTATAGACTACACTATACACTACACTATAGACTAGAATATAGACTAGATTGTAGACTAGACTGTAGACTAGACTATAGACTAGACTATAGACTAGACTATAGACTAGACTATAGACTAGACTATAGACTTGGCTATAGACTAGGCTATAGACTAGACTATAGACTAGACTATAGACTAGACTATAGACTAGACTATAGACTAGACTATAGACTAGACTATAGACTAGACTAGACTATAGACTAGACTAGACTATAGACTAGACTAGACAATAGACTAGACTATAGACTAGACTATAGACTGGACTATAGACTAGACTATAGACTAGACTATAGACTAGACTATAGACTAGACTATAGACTAGACTATAGACTAGACTATAGACTAGACTATAGACTAGACTATAGACTAGACTATAGACTAGACTATAGACTAGACTATAGACTAGACTATAGACTAGACTATAGACTAGACTATAGACTAGACTAGACTAGACTATAGACTAGACTAGACTAGACTAGACTAGACTAGACTAGACTAGACTAGACTAGACTATAGACTAGACTATAGACTAGACTATAGACTAGACTATAGACTAGACTATAGACTAGACTATAGACTAAACTATAGACTAGACTATAGACTAGACTATAGACTAGACTATAGACTAGACTATAGACTAGACTATAGACTAGACTATAGACTAGACTATAGACTAGACTATAGACTAGACTATAGACTAGACTGTAGACTAGACTATAGACTAGACTATAGACTAGATTATAGACTAGACTATAGACTAGACTATAGACTAGACTATAGACTAGACTATAGACTAGACTGTAGACTAGACTATAGACTAGACTATAGATTAGAATAGACTATAGACTAGACTAGACAATAGACTAGACTATAGACTAGACTATTGACTAGACTATAGACTAGACTATAGACTAGACTATAGACTAGTCTATAGACTAGACTATAGACTAGACTATAAACTAGACTATAGACTAGACTAGACTAGACTAGACTAGACTAGACTAGACTAGACTGGACTAGACTAGACTAGACTAGACTAGACTAGACTAGACTAGACTAGACTAGACTAGACTAGACTAGACTAGACTAGACTAGACTAGACTAGACTAGACTAGACTAGACTAGACTAGACTATATTTTGAAGTTGGACTTTTCCCCAGAAATCTGATTTTTTAACTAAAAGTTCTATTTGTTACTAAAAATCCATATTTTTAGGAATCCAATTATTCGATATTATTTATCCAATCGTTCACTAAAAATTCAATTTCTCTATAAAAAAAAATTAAAAAAAAAATAGTGACAATGAGATTTTTACTAAAAATTTCAGTTTAAAAAAAAATCCAATTTTTTGTGTAAAAATTTAATTTTTCACTAAAAGTTAGACTTTCAAAAGACCTTCACTGGAATACATAAAAGTTTTGGCAGGGGAACTCCATTTTCGATTTACTTCGGAGGTATTAGTTACATATTACTGAAAACAACTTGTGTTCGATATAAAAGCGTAGAAAAACTATTATTCAAATAAAAAAGATTTTAAATTTTATTAATAATTTATACATTTATTTGAAGATCTTTGTTGTAAAATAAAAAATAAATTCTTTAATCTTATAAAAAATACGTATATAAAAATTTAAACTTAACAAAATTTTCTCATAAATTAAATCATTAATAAATATATGTATATTACTTCATATTTCCTCACATATTGTTTCAAAAAAATTCTTGTACGTAATACAATTGTTTTTATTAAATCTTATCTAATCTAATTAAAGCAAAACTTAAAGCTAATAAAACCAAAAAAAAAAGGAAATATAAAAATTCAAATAAAAATTGAGGCAAAAACGTGCAATTCCAAATCAATCAAATCCATCAATTAACTACAAGTCATACACAAATTGTAAATATTTATTAATTTATTTAAAATAAATTCCGTTTGGACTTATCAAAAGACTGCTGAAACGCCATAAAAATGTTTACTGTTAAGGTGGTTAATCGGCCATAAATTATGTTTACGAACTAAAATAGAAACCAAAACTGAAGACAGTTAATAAAGCGTACAGCAGGCGTGCTAGTCAATCGATTTTATTGGTGTTCAATCTTATTTGGTCGGCACTATTAGAGGGATTTTTATTTAGCACACTATCTATATAAGAATCCCAGTGTTCTTGCCATTTCTGTATAGCCACCACTTTTTGTTCCGCGCTCATGGAACTATAGTTAATAGAGTTTAAAGCCAATTTCTTGAGTAATCTTAAATCTGAATGTGCTGAAGCTATGCCCAAGAAAGCTATATAAAAATCATGTGATAAAGGTGTAGCCTTCCAGAAAGAAGGATCATCTGAGGATATAACCACTGGATAGTTATCAGCAAAAAAGTAAGAGCAAGGATGATTACGATAATCCGATACTAATTGTAGAACCTGATTAGATATGGGATTAACCTCTACAGCTATATCGCGTTCCTTTAAGATTTGCAACACTAAAGGATGTTTAACTAAAGCAAAACCATGACCAATACGTTTTGTACCCAATAAAATGGCATCTATAAGATTTTCATCTACCGTAGAACCAAACCAATTAGTTTCACCAGCATGAAAATAGAAATCAATATTATCGGGCAGGCTTAATAGTTGAGGTATGAAATCTTTTAGAGGTCGACCCATTTCTTCTTGACCCACCAAATCGAAACCGGCTATTAAATCGGGATATTTTTCCTACATGAATAAAGAAATTTAAATTATCTTTCATTAGTTATTGTTGTTGTTTAAGATTTCTTCTTACCTTCGCTTTCAACAATATGTCTACATATTCCATAAAAGTTTTATTGTCTACATTACGTACGGGTGCATAGATCAATTTTGCTCCTATGAAATCTGGATATTCTTTCATAAATATATCCAAAGTGTGTTTATAGGTATCTACCGTATCAAGTGCAGTGTGCTCGGTACCTTGTAAATCATAAAGCTGTAATTATGAGGAGGTTACTTTAGTAAAGAATTATTTGGGTGATATGACTAAGATGGTTTCCGACCATGGATCTGATTTTGAAATGAAAGTGGGTATGATGTTTAGGATGATTTTTGAATACTTGTCTAATTTTTAAAGATCTGGGATATACATATATTGTGGCTTTGTATATACTCGGTTTGGAACCTAAGACTAAGGAATCTCTGGTAAATCTTAAATCTAATAATTTCTGGATGTTTTGGGGAGAAGTGGTAACGATAACGGTTTAGGCCTTAAGATATAGTCTTTACTCCTGTAAATCTAAAATCTGACTCTGTTAAGATGTTTGAGATAAATGGTACGCGATAATGGGAATAATATTTTAATACTTTTATAAGCTCCTTCTAGATCAACGATGTATACAGTATTATGGTGCTTGGTAACTTAACCGGTCCGCTCTGGTTAAAATTCGACATTGGCGTAACAAATGAACGTTCGTTCGAACCACTCAAATGTTTTATGGACGGCGCTGTGAGGACTCAAAGTAGGGCACCTTCGACATGATCAACCCAATAAAATATTTTAAAATTTTTGGTAATTAGATATAGGTAATGTAGTTATTTCATACATTACTTGGTAATGAGTGGTCGTTATAAATAACATTTATTCATTTTTTTGGAATAGGGTCTGTAGCCAAGTTAATTAGTGGTTCTAGCCTTAGTCGAAGAATAATAAACACAGAAAATAACTCTTAAGACCGATTTAAATCCGGGGAAGTCGGGTATGTATATAAAAACAAAATGCTTTAAATAAGTAGGCGTATGTATTATAAGGACACGCCTACTTTTTTATAGAATATTTCTGCACGTGAATGAAAAATGTGAGTCAATTTTAAGTCGAACAACTTTTTTGTTGAAACTTTTGTCGTTCTAGATTGGCCTAATGCACCACTGTGCAACGGGAACGAACTTTTCTTAGAGGAGTCAAATACTTCATAAAGTTGTAAATATTATCTAAGTTTTGGTTTTCAGTTATAAACTTATTCGAACGTCTAAAAAGTGTTTGTTGGTCTCCAAGAAGTTCGGGTCCTTTAGATTTAGATTTTTAAATGGAATGCGAACAACAAAGGTCCTAAGTGGGCTAACAAAGACATGAAAGTCGTCAGTGTTTTATATACTTAGTTACAAATTCTTATTCGGTTGTTCTATTTCTAAACCTTGATTCACGGTCCAGTTCTTCTTTATATCCTTCAAAATGTCATAAAACTAAAGTTTTCTAAGAAGTGTAAATTACTGGATTGTTTCACTAAGAAAATCGATAGCTGGTCAACAAGAGACCATCACACAGTTCTTTCTGAAAAATTTACTGGGGAATTGAAATTCTACAAAAATTCATAAAACTTTTCCAGCATTTAAAAGAAGCTTTTGGGAAGTACAAATCAGGGGGTTGTTGGTTTTCAAATAATTCTGATAGTTAAGATTTAGGAAATCGGAATTTGGTTAACACGGGCTCAGGGGTCTCAAATCTCTTGGATAAAGGATCTTGGTTTCCAAAGAAATAGAATCATGTCGACTAGGAGTATATGTATACTTAACCGCTACTGGAACAGCAATGTCTCCGTGGTCGGTTGTTCAAGTCGTAGTAATAGTAATAGTTTTGAGGAGGTCCAAGGTAATAAAGTTTGATTTGAATCGAACCAATTCAATCTAAATACCATCAGGAACCTCTACAAATTTAGAAGTTATAGCAATTTTATTACAGGATCTTTCAAAGTCACTTTTTTTAATCCTAGGGTCCTAAAACGTCCATGAAGTGATATACTAATTATAATATAGTTTCCTTAATCACGATCGCATTACCCTTACTCGATCTTATTGTACATCCTTTTTCGTGTTCTAATAACTCTCTAAATTTTGTTACTTTAAGCTCCAATACTTACAATTGGCAACGTAGTACGCAATTCCAAATATTGTACACCATCCGCACGAAACTCTTCTAAAGCATTATAGAAATAATCCGACCAGACGGGGGCATATGTCAATAAACCACCCAAAAGACCAAATATACTCATAAAACGCTCCCAGGCCTCATTGTTATCGACAAATTTCATTGTTGGATACATAGTCAAATGTTCACGCAAATATGTATCAACCTTATCGGCTCCTTGTGAATCCCTCACTTTCGACAACAACTCCCAACTGCAGTTGTTTTCCGCATCTGCTGAAGGTTGCGCGTTAGCAAATAATAAACTGACAGGTCTTTGATCCTCATTCGACTGGCATACCCATAGATTTTCTCGATAAGTAAGTTTTATTATATATTCCGTACTGCATAAAGCGGTATCATGAGCATGTAGTACAGCTCCCTTGGGCAGGCTGGAAATATACTTGAAGAGAGGTGATTCTTTGATTTCATCTAAAACAGCAAACAAATGCTGGGAGGGGGCAAATAAATGCGGCGTTATCAAACCCTCCTCATATTCTTTGGTCTTGACTTCCATTATAATTTGATTGGCTTGTAGCTCTTTTTGATTTAAAATTATATCGGCTCCCAGAGTTTTGGATTCTTCATAACGAAAGAAGATTTCACGCAGAGAATTATAGGCATCGGGTGAAAGTCTGTGTGGAGTTGAGTCTTGATGTTCAACATGTGGTGGTTGTTGTACTAAGTTAGTGGCTCTTATGCTCAGACGGCGGGCCTCACTAAGGGCTAATACTATTAGGAAAGCAATAGTTCTTAAAAACTTAAATGCTTGCATTTTAGAATTTTCTTTTAATTTATTTCACTTTCTTCTTTCCGTTAATTAATTTACACTTTTTCACTTAATTGTTTAGTATTTTATTTAAAAACAAATGTGTTGTGTTCTTGGCGATAGCTTTTCGCCAACTACTTCTTAATCTTTAATCGTAACAGCCTGTCGCCTGCTGTTCGTTCTATACATCACTTTCATTCACAATTTTATACACTGCTTATGTATGGAACTGTATCTGTAAGTACTTCCCCAATATACTCGTACTCACTCAAATACAATATCTCTATGTCTGAGTATTATTTAACTATAGTTTATGATTCTCAAGTACTCAAAAGTGATTTTGTTGATTGTCGTGTGCTTTTTTTGTTGCTTTCTTTCTCTTTATTTAATTTTATCTGCAAAATAAAAAATTTATTTTATTCGAATTAATATTTGTGGGTTTCTTTTAGTTAAGTTCTGTTTAGTTTTATTAGCACAAATTTCTTTATTGTCGATTGTTATTTATAAGTTGTTTTTATTGTGGTGCAAAAAAAAAAAACATTCTTATCACCAACATAGACCATGCAAAAGAGGTGCTAGATGAGGGGTAAAGTGCATTTCTCTAAGGGTTAGTAGTAAATTTGATAAGAATTATTTGTTTAAAATATGATGGTTAGTAAATTTTTTTGATTTTGTTGAACTTTGTTTGAATAATCAGCTGTAAATATAGAAAATTATTTGTAAAAATGCACAGTTACTTTGGGTCATTTTTATTTTCAATTTATTGCTCATGGATTGTTCCAACAATGTTCCCAACAGTTCGAAAAAAATTCTATGTATCCGAAAAGACAGTAATTTCGCTCTAATTCGTCTTTCGTCATGAATGTACTTTTTGTAAACGAGAGTAAAGACAATCGCCACTTTAGTGTACCTTTGTAAGCGAGAACAAATTCTGTAGCCACTTTACAGTCTCCAGGTTAACTAGAGAGTATACACTAAAAAATCAAACCTATGCTAAAATGTTAATTGCAATGCATTGATACCTTTACACTAGCTTTCTGGCAATCTCTTTATAATCTATATAGTAGGGTTCTATAGTTGAAACGAAAAGTCGACTTTTCGACTTTTTTCATTTAGTTAAAAGTCGACTTTTCGACTTTTTGCATTTAATAAAAAGTCGATTTTTCGACTTTTTTCATTTAATTAAAAGTCGACTTTTCGACTATAAGTTTTTTATAAATAGTCGACTTTTCGACTTTTTTTAACTTTTTTCGACTTTTTCCGACTTTTCGATTTTTTTCGAATTTTTTCGACTATTTTTGGACTTTTTTTTCGGGGTTTTCCGACTATTTTAGAGTTTTTGATTTTTTTTCACTTTTTTTAAAATTTTCGACTATTTTTGACTTTTTTCTACAATTTTGGAGTTTTCGACTTTCTCCGACTTTTTGCGACTTTTCGACTTTTTTCGACTTTTTACGACTTTTCGACTTTTTTCGACTTTCTTCGACTTTATTCGACTTTTCGACTTTTTTCAACCTATCGACTTTTTTCTACTTTCAGACTTTTCGACTTTCAGACTTTACGACTTTTATTAACAAAGTCGACTTTTTGACCTTTTTCACAGACGATAGTCGAGTTATCGACTTTTTTGGAACAAAATAGTCGACTTCGACTTTTTTCGACAAAAAGTCGATTGTTCGATGATTCGAAAGTCTATTTATAGAACCCTACTATAAAGTGACATGTTTAAATAGCAAGTCATCTGGGAAGCCAGAGGCTGGATATAATCTACAGAAGTAGTTCTTGACTATCCCGCCGTACTGCTAGGTAGTTATAAAACCGCAAACTTTAAATTGCGTAATGAAAGGAATTGTACATATTTTATTATCACATTTATAATCTGAATTAAAATAAAATTTAATTATATACCTTTTTTTGCATAAAAATATAATCAAGTACGGAAATCAAGATGGCCAAGCCCGATTGAATGGTACCCTAAATCAATATAAACTAATTTTCGATAGTCGAATTGCGTTGCTCAATTATGTATCGAATAAATAATGACGTTATTTAAAAGCGATTCGTTTTAGCGGAAGTAAGGACTTCATTTAATCCAAATCCAATTAAGTCTATTTGAACAGAACAGCTTTAAAACCCGGGGCAATAAAAAGTGTAACGAAAAAATCTTTATGGTCTAGTTATACCCTACTAGTTACTAGTCTACCCTACTAGCTACTAGTCTAGTTATACACTACACTATAATAGGGAGGGTATTAGGCGTTTCTGCAGATGCTGATGACCCAAAAATATTGGTACTACCCACCTTATATCAATCAACTCAGAATCACTTTCTGAGTCGATTAAGCTACATATGTCCGTCTGTCCGTCCGTCTGTCTGTGTGTCCAACCTTGCGCGTACGCTACAGATGCTGATGAATTAAAAATATTGATCCTACACCCACCTTATATCAATCAGCTCAGAATCACTTTCACAGTCGATTAAGTTATGCCCCTCTGGCTGTCCGTCCGTCCTTCAGTCTGTGTGTCCAACATTGTGCGCACGCTCCAGGTCGTAATTTTAAAGATAATTTGATGAAATTTGGCATGTAAGTCTGTTTTGGTCTAAGGACGAACGCTATTGAAAATGGTTGAAATCGGTCAATTATTTCATCTAGCCCCCACACAACCGGACCCTTAGAATAGGGCTTTAGAACCCATAATTATGTTAAATATTCTAGTATTTTAAGAAAACTTGGCAAAACTAAGTCTAAATGATACTGCTGACATTCGTTCATTTGACCCGATCCCCCATACAAAGTCCCCTTCAGAAATTAACTTGAATGTCCACAATTCACTTATAAACACTAGTATCACTATGAAATTTTACACAAATAAATCCCGCCAATATATTTAATTAGGATCGGCCTAATGTTTGTCCTTGCCCCCATTTAACCAGATTTTCCGATTTGGGTCTTTTAGCTCATAACTACGTCAAACTTCGAAAAATCGGCAAGCACCGGACCTTCCGATTTGGGACTACTACCACCTATCCAAAAGTCGTAACACTATATAGTATTTGTCCTTAAGTATACCAGTAGGTTCAGAATCACTTTCTGATTCGATTAAACTATGTCCGTTTTTTTTGTCCATGTAAACCTTGTGTCCATGCTACAGGTCGCAATATTCAAGATCATTTGTTACAATTCAGAACATACTATTTAACACAAGAAACTTAATAAAAAATATCAAAAAAAAACAGAATAAAAAGTAGACTGGAAAAACTTTTTCAGCCAATTAAAAAATTAATGGATTCAATTACAAAATTTAATATAATTTGTATACTTAGGTTTAAAACCATAAGATAATTAAGATAAATAAAAATTGTCTTAAAAAAAGATTAAAGTATTCGACAAGTGAATATGTTTCATAAATTAAGTCGAAAAAAACCAAAAACAAAAACATAAATATTTTATTCTTAGTTATCTTATTTACTACATAAAATATTTCAATTAAGTACTAAATTTGATATGTCATTATTTTTTTTTAAAGATAATCAAACTTTAAATCTAATTGCGTACAACAAATAAGATAAGACTGTACAAACCCCAAAAAAAATTTACGAAAATTCTTTAAATTTAGCTAAAACTAAAATAAACAAAACATCAAAGCCCCCTTCCAGAAAAAATAAACAAAAAATATAAATTCATTAATAGCAAATAAACAAATAACACCTGCTAATTATAGATTTTTAATTAGAAAACAAAAAACGATTGTTTATTATTAATTAATTTCAGTAATAAATTTTCAAATAAACAAATTAACAAAACAACAAAAAGATCTTAAAAATTTAATCCAAAAATATTACATATTCCAAAATTTGCTAATAACTCTAACAATCACAAATTTTCTATCTCCAATTTATTCAATCTCTTATTAACTTCATCAATCCAATGAGACCACAAAAAATTCCATAATTTCCAAACTTCCAGTTTTTTACTCTCTTCTAAACCGCTGTAGTAAATCGAATTGTAAGCCAATTGTTTTAACATTTTCAAATCTCCCTGCTGGGGAGCTATATACATAAAAACCATGTAGAAATCATGAGTCAAAAGATCTGCTTTCCAGTAAAAGGGATAATCGGAACCGATAATTAAGGGTAAATTATAATGGAAAAGTAAAGAGGCTGGATGATCTCTTAAATCGGCTATGTTGTGATTAAATTGATCGGCTATGGGATTTATGATAATTCCCATATTCTTAGAGGCCAATTTGGTAACAAGATATGGGTGTCGCAAGAGAGCCTTGTGGAAAGTAATGCGTTTTGTTCCAAGCACATAGGATTCTAGTATTTCAGCATCCACTTTGCTGTTATGCCAATCGAGGTCTGGCGTTGTGAAATAAAAGTCTAAACGGTTCTGTATTCTTAGTAAACGGGAGGAAAATTCTTTAAGGGGTCTTGCATTTTTCTGCAGAACAGGGTCATTGATCAGATCGATGCCAATTACAAAGTCAGGATAGAAGAACTGCAAAAGAAGTTTTCATTGAAAAATTACAGTTCTAGTTCAGCGTCTTAGTTCAGTTCTGGTTCAGTTCTAGTTCAGTTCTAGTTCAGTTCTAGTTCAGTTCTAGTTCAGTTCTAGTTCAGTTCCAGTTCTTGTTCAGTTCTAGTTCAGTTCTAGTTCAGTTCTAGTTCAGTTCTAGTTCAGTTCTAGTTCAGTTCTAGTTCAGTTCTAGTTCAGTTCTAGTTCAGTCTAGTTCAGTTCTAGTTCAGTTCTAGTTCAGTTCTAGTTCAGTTCTAGTTCAGTTCTAGTTCAGTTCTAGTTCAGTTCTAGTTTCAGTTTCAGGTCAGTTCTAGTTCAGTTCTAGTTCAGTTCTAGTTCATTCTAGTTCAGTTCTAGTTCAGTTCTAGTTCGTTCTAGTTCAGTTTCTAGTTCAGTTCTAGTTCAGTTCTAGTTCAGTTCTAGTTCGTTCTAGGTTCAGTTCTTAGTTCAGTTCTAGTTCAGTTCTAGTTCGTTCTAGTTCAGTTCTAGTTCAGTTCTAGTTCAGTTTCGAGTTCAGTTCTAGATTCAGTTTCTAGTTCAGTTCTAGTTTCTAGTTCATTGGTCTAGATTCAGTCTATTCAGTTCTAGTTCAGTTCTAGTCAGTTCTAGTTCAGTTCTAGTTCATTTCTAGTTCAGTTCTAGTTCAGTTCTAGTTCAGTCTAGTTCAGTTCTAGTTCAGTTCTAGTTCAGTTCTAGTTCAGTTCTAGTTCAGTTCCTAGTCAGTTCTAGTTCAGTTCTAGTTCAGTTCTAGTTCAGTTTCTAGTTCAGTTCTAGTTCAGTTCTAGTTCAGTTCTAGTTCAGTTCTAGTTCAGTTCTAGTTCAGTTCTAGTTCAGTTCTAGTTCAGTTCTAGTTCAGTTCTAGTTCAGTTCTAGTTCAGTTCTAGTTCAGTTCTAGTTCAGTTCTAGTTCAGTTCTAGTTCAGTTCTAGTTCAGTTCTAGTTCAGTTCTTGTTCAGTTCTAGTTCAGTTCTAGTTCAGTACTAGTTCAGTTCTAGTTCAGTTCTAGTTCAGTTCTAGTTCAGTTCTAGTTCAGTTCTAGTTCAGTTCTAGTTCAGTTCTAGTTCAGTTCTAGTTCAGTTCTAGTTCAGTTCTAGTTCAGTTCTAGTTCAGTTCTAGTTCAGTTCTAGGTTCAGTTCTAGTTCAGTTCTAGCTCAGTTATAGTTCAGTTATAGTTCAGCTCTAGTTCGGTTTTAGTTGAGTTCTAGCTCTAGTTCAGACCCTGAAAATGTCCATACCTTTAGCAAAATTGCGTTCTGCAAATCCAAATCAAATTGAGTTTTATTATAATCTATCGTCAATGCATAAATTAACTTGGATCCATACAAATTTCCAGATTGTAGTGACATCTGTCTTGAAGAATTCCTCATAATATCCATTCGCTCCACAATATCTGTATAATAATTGCCCTGCAAATCATACAGTTCTGGCAAACTTGATCTCATTTCCAAATATTGTACATTGTCCATTAAACATTCCAAATAAGTTTGAGCTAAATATTTCCGCCAAACGGGAACAAAAGTAATTAATCCTTGAAGTAATTGCTTAATTTTACCCAGTTTAACTCTAGAGTGTTCGCCTAATGAATTTAATATGAAAGATTTCTTTAATTTCCAATCAATCTCTTTATGACCTTGAACTAGGCGTAAATCTTTTAACAGTTGCCATTGGCATGTAAGATTGAAATAGCCTGCTATTGCAATAGGCTGCTGTAAGGAAAATCTTAAAAATACATAATCCTCGGTCTTAGGATCTATACAAAGCCATAGATCTTTTTCGTAAGTAAGATTTAAAAGAAATCTTGTATTGGCTAAGGCCTCTTCATGGACATGTAAAGCTGCTCCCTTGGGCATTATTTTTAAAATATTATACAGAAGCGATTTCTGTATTATTGGACGCATTTTCATAAAATTTCCATTTAGTTTTCGTAAAGTAACATTATTTTGCCATTTTTCATATTCCTGATTTTTTAATACCATTAATTTTTTATTTAGGTTTTCCTCGTTTTCAGTTAGTTTTATTCTACTTCCAAACTGTAGCCATTTTTCAACCTCGATAATATTTTTTCGCTCATTTTCATAACTTGAATAATGAAGATATGGCAAATTCACGTAACGGCTTTCAATTAAATGTATTAGGAACAAGGTTAGTGTAAAAATTAGTAATACGAAGGCCAACCAAAATTTATAATTACAAAATTGTTGCATTTCTTAAGATTTAACAAAGATTTTGAAACAATTTAAAATCACTTTTGAAAATTTTGTGTTAATAAAATGACAAGTTTTAATCAAAATTTTCGACTACAAACTTTCCGGAAAGCAGGGTATGTAAGAACTTTATTAAATTTATATTTATACCCTACACCACTTTAGTGGGGAGGGTATATTGGATTTGTGCTGATGTTTGTAACATACAAAAATATTCGTCCTAGGCCCACCTTAAAGTATACCAATCGGCTTAGAATCGTTTTCTGAGTCGATTAAGCTATGTCCGTCCGTCCGTCCGTCTGGCTGGCTGGCTGTCCATGTAAACCTTGTGCGCAAGGTACAGGTCGCAATTTTCAAGATAATTGGATGAAATTTGGCACGCACGTTTTTATTTGACCCAAGGACGAAGCCTATTGAAAATGGTTAAAATCGGTCCATTATTTCACCTAGCCCCCATAGAACAGAACCCCCCGAAAAGGGCTTCTGAGCTCATAATTATGTCAAATATACAGATATATCGATAAAATACGGCACAACTAAGTTTTATAGAAGTCTTGATGACCCTGCCAAATTTCATAAAGATCGGGCCCCATTTGACCCTAGCTCCCATACAAAGTCCCCTTCAGAAAATTACTTGAATGTCCCAAATTAACTTATAAACACAAATATCGCGATAAAATTCAGCACAATAAAATATTATGTAAATATAAATATATTCACAAAATTTTATCGGGCTTGGTCCATATTTGCCCCTAGCCCCCATATAAAGCCTCTTTCAGAAAATTAGTTTTTTATCCATAAATTGCTTAAATGTATCGGAACAAGGAAATATTGAAGATAAATGCTTTATTATGAAAAATAAATCACATTTAATATTCATAACTGGTGTAGGGTATCATATGGTCGGCCACGCCCGACTATACTTTCTTACTTGTTTTTTTATTATCGTTGCAGGGTCATAAAATTTCCCTTCTCCAATTTAATCACACATATTTTTTAAGGTCCTATTATTTTAACCAACACTGTAAAGACATCACGTTGTCAGGGTTCGTAGTAACTTTATTAGACAAACCTCAGCAGACAAACGTAACTCTTAATACCAAATGTCCCTAATAAACAAATACTTCCCATTTACTATTTGGCATATTGGAAACAGCAAACACATATTGCAAAATTTAAGAAATTTCCTAAAATCAATAAAAACTTCCTCACCCAGGTAATTTGGCAACAAAAAAATTCCCTAAAAGAGAAAGAGGCAGAAAAAGTATTCAAATTAAAAATGTGAATGAAACCCACAATAAGGATTTGTATTTCGAAATTCTTTGTGTTACAGATGCATTTAATTTTCTAAAACTCTCTGCCACATGCATATTTGCAGCATGCTGCAACCATTACCAACGACAACAACAATAACACAGAAAGATAAAAACCTAGTGTTTCAATACCTAAAAGGCAAGAAAGAGTGAATGTAACATAGGACAAAGAGAAAGAGATGGCAGAGAGTGCAAGGAGGGCTGCATTTTCTAAAAATAACCCAACAAAGCCAAATGATGATAATAATAAAAACACAACAACAAAAACATGTGTTTCAAAACTCAATTTTCAAAATTGAAACTCTGAGCAGAAAAAGATACTTCAAATGTGGAAGATTATGTTGCAATGAAGGGCATGACTGAAACAAAAAAACAACATAAATCGTCTCTTGAACTAGAGAGCAAAAGCAAGTTTTAAGATTTCAAAGTGTCATAAAAAATCATAGAAGGGGGTTGTTTGTGCTGCATCTCAACAAAACATTTGCAACATTTTAGATTAAAACGTGTTTAACACTACAAGAGTAAAGACATCATTTGTATTATAACATTCTTCATAACCAAAGATTAGTTTTCTATTTTCCGATATTGGAAAGATAATGGAAAAAGTTACTAAAAATAAAATTATAACACAAAAGGGTAAATATTATTGTGTAACTAAATAAATATTATTCTCGAAGATTTCAATAAGAAAGTGATTTTAATTAAAAGAAATTAAAAAAAAACTGCGATAAATTATATCTTAATAAATAATTCGTATCTCTTTTACAAAAAGTCTAGTGATATAAAATAAATTAAAAATGCTAACCCTCTAGTTCAGTGCTTGTTCAGTTCTAGTTCAATTCTAGTTCAGTTCTAGTTCAGTTCTAGTTCAGTTCTAGTTCAGTTCTAGTTCAGTTCTAGTTCAGTTCTAGTTCAGTTCTAGTTCAGTTCTAGTTCAGTTCTAGTTCAGTTCTAGTTCAGTTCTAGTTCAGTTCTAGTTCAGTTCAGTTCAGTTCTAGTTCAGTTCTAGTTCAGTTCTAGTTCAGTTCTAGTTCAGTTCTAGTTCAGTTCTAGTTCAGTTCTAGTTCAGTTCTAGTTCAGTTCTAGTTCAGTTCTAGTTCAGTTCTAGTTCAATTCAGTTCTAGTTCAGTTCTAGTTCAGTTCTAGTTCAGTTTAGTTCAGTTCTAGTTCAGTTCTAGTTCAGTTCTAGTTCAGTTCTAGTTCAGTTCTAGTTCAGTTCTAGTTCAGTTCTTCAGTCTTGCAGTTCTAGTTCAGTCTAGTTCAGTTCTAGTTCAGTTCTAGTTCAGTTCTAGTTCAGTTCTAGTTCAGTTCTCGTTCAGTTCTAGTTCAGTTGCTAGTTCAGTTCTATTTCAGTTCTAGTCAGTTCTAGTTCAATTCGTTCAAGTTCAGTTTCTCGTTCAGTTCTAGTCAGTCTTTGTCATTTAGTTCAGTTTAGTTCCGTTCTAGTCAGTTTAGTTCAGTTTAGTTCAGTTCTAGTTCGTTTAGTTCAGTTTCTAGTTCATTCTGTTCAGTTCTAGTTCAGTTCTAGTTCAGTTTAGTCAGTTCTAGTTCAGTTCTAGTTAAGTCTAGTTCAGTTCGAGTCGTTCTAGGTCAGTTCTAGTTCAGTTTATTCAGTTCTAGTTCAGTTTCTAGTTTCAGTTCTAGTTCAGTTCTAGTTCAGTTCTAGTTCAGTTCTAGTTCTAGTTCTAGTTCAGTTCTAGTTCAGTTCTAGTTCAGTTCTAGTTCAGTTCTAGTATTTCTAGTCAGTTCTAGTTCAGTTAGTTCAGTTCTAGTTTCAAGTTCTAGTTCGTCTAGTTCTAGTTCAGTTCTAGTTCAGTTCTTGTTCAGTTCTAGTTCAGTTCTTGTTCAGTTCTAGTTCAGTTCTAGTTCAGTTCTAGTTCAATTCTAGTTCAGTTTTTCTAGTCAGTTCTAGTTCAGTTCTAGTTTAGTTCTAGTTCAGTTCTAGTTCAGTTCTAGTTCATTCTAGTTTTCAGTTCTAGTTCAGTTCTAGTTCAGTTCTAGTTCAGTTCTAGTTCAGTTCTAGTTCAGTTCTAGTTCAGTTCTAGTTCAGTTCTAGTTCAGTTCTAGTTCAGTTCTAGTTCAGTTCTATTCAGTTCTAGTTCAGTTCTAGTTCAGTTCTAGTTCAGTCTAGTTCAGTTCTAGTTCAGTTCTAGTTCAGTTCTAGTTCAGTTCTAGTTCTAGTTCAGTTTCTAGTTCAGTTCTAGTTCAGTTCTAGTTCAGTTCTAGTTCAGTTCTAGTTCAGTTCTAGTTCAGTTCTAGTTCAGTTCTAGTTCAGTTCTAGTTCGTTCTAGTTCAGTTCTAGTTCAGTTCTAGTTCAGTTCTAGTTCAGTTCTAGTTCAGTTCTAGTTCAGTTCTAGTTCAGTTCTCGTTCAGTTCTAGTCATTCTAGTCAGTTCTAGTTCAGTTCTAGTTCAGTTCTAGTTCAGTTCTAGTTCAGTTCTAGTTCAGTTCTCTTCAGTTCTAGTTCAGTTCTAGTTCAGTTCTAGTTCAGTTCTAGTTCAGTTCTAGTTCAGTTTCTAGTTCAGTTCTAGTTCAGTTCTAGTTCAGTTCTAGTTCATTTCTAGTTCAGTTCTAGTTCAGTTCTAGTTCAGTTCTAGTTCAGTTCTAGTTCAGTTCTAGTTCAGTTCTAGTTCAGTTCTAGTTCAGTTCTAGTTCAGTTCTAGTTCAGTTCTAGTTCAGTTCTGTTCAGTTCTAGTTCAGTTCTAGTTCAGTTCTAGTTCAGTTCTAGTTCAGTTCTAGTTCAGTTCTAGTTCAGTTTTAGTTCTTTTAGTTCAGTTCTAGTTCAGTTCTAGTTCAGTTCAGTCCTAGTTCAGTTCTAGTTCAGATCTAGTTAGTCTAGTTCAGTTCTAGTCGTTCTAGTTTAGTCCTAGTTCAGTTCTAGTTCTAATTCAGTCTAACGTCTCTTTTAATCCACTATCTCCAATTTGATTTGATCTTGCTTGAACATTCTCTTTCAGATTATCACTATTAATAATTTAAATTAATTCTTTCAGATTACCTCCCTAGTCAACTTCTTACATCCCGTCGTTCAGCAAAAACCCTTACAAACACGTCTACAAGATTTAAACCACGATTGTTTGAGAGAAATTTTTTCAACATTTAGACTTAGCAGCACAATTTCTTTACTCAAATCATCACAGCAATTTTACGATATAATACTCTACGATATTTGGTATCCCTACTATGATGACATCTTCGATATAAGCAAGATTTGTCCATTATCACACAAACCAAAGATTTTCAAATGGATTTTTTAAGTTTAATATTAAATAATTTTTCCCGAATACAGGGCATAGTTTTAGAAATATTTCAAAAATATATGAATAAATTTAATAACAAAGAATTTCCGCAAATATTAACTTTAAAGATATTAAATACCAAAAATTCGAATACAGATAATAATATATTAGATTTACAACATATTTATAAGTTTCCCTATTTACAGGAATTACAATTAGAAGATATTTGTATAGAATTCTCTTTAAAAGAACATTTGATACCTTTGAAAGTGTTAACTTTAAGAAATGTTACTGTGCTAAATGCTAATGAAGGAGATTTATTAAAAATAATTTTATCTAGCAACTTGGAAAAATTAACTTTACAAACTTTGCCCAGTGAGCATTTTGCTTTCACAACTTTGGCGAGATATCTAAATGTCTGCAGTTGAAAGAATTAACGTTAAGTTCACATTATTTACATGAACCCAGATTATTGGACTATATATTAGACCTACCCTCTTTACAAATCTTGACATTAGAATCCAAGGATAATTTTTATTTCTCCTCCAAAGATCATACCATATTATATGTGATCCTTAAGATATTCTCACAAAATCCTTATAAAGCTATTAGGGGCCTGCAGTTAAATGGAATGCCGGAGAAGATATTTTATCTGTGTCCTTATCTACAAGACATCAAAACACTAAATTGGTTTGTTACCAAAATTTTTCATCGCAAATTAGACGGTTCGGTAGAATGGAAATCGGATGTGCCGCAAGTTATAAAATCGTTTTATGATTTTGTGGTAGATAATGGATGTTTAGAAAACTTGTATGTAAAAGATAATATTTTCCATAAAAAGCGCGTGCTAAAGGATGCGGATTTTGAAGAAAAACTTCAGGAGTTGAGAGAATCGAAGGGGTTTCAAAGACTGAATATTATTAGTAGTTATAAGCAATCCGACGTAAGTAAAATATTTTATGATCTGCCAGAAGGCGGTGTAAGATTCTTTATTGAAAGTAGATAATAATTTAAATAAAATTGTAAAGAAAAGTAGCAAAATTTTTAAAAAAATGTTTTATATTCAAAAGGTAAGGGAACCAACTAAAACAGAACTATAACAGAACTATAACTGAACTAGAACTGAACTAGAACTGAACTAGAACTGAACTAGAACTGAACTAGAACTGAACTAGAACTGAACTAGAACTGAACTAGAACTGAACTAGAACTGACTAGAACTGAACTAAACTGAACTAGAACTGAACTAGAACTGAACTAGAACTGAACTAGAACTGAACTAGAACTGAACTAGAACCTGAACTAGAACTGAACTAGAACTGACTAGAACTGAACTAGAACTGAACTAGAACTGAACTAGAACTGAACTAGAACTGAACGAGAACTGAACTGAACTAGAACTGAACTGAACTGAACTAGAACTGAACTAGAACTGAACTAGAACTGGACTAGAACACTAGAACTGAACTAGAACCTGACTAGAACTGAACTAGAACTGAACTAGAACTGAACTAGAACTGAACTAGAACTGGACTAGAACTGAACTAGAACTGAACTAGAACTGACTAGAACTGAACTAGAACTGAACAGAACTGGAACTAACTGAACTGAACTGAACTGAACTAGAACTGAACTAGAACTGAACTAGAACTGAACTAGAACTGAACTAGAACTGAACTAGAACTGAACTAGAACTGAACTAGAACTGAACTAGAACTGAACTAGAACTGAACTAGAACTGAACTAGAACTGAACTAGAACTGAACTAGAACTGAACTAGAACTGAACTAGAACTGAACTAGAACTGAACTAGAACTGAACTAGAACTGAACTAGAACTGAACTAGAACTGAACTAGAACTGAACTAGAACTGAACTAGAACTGAACTAGAACTGAACTAGAACTGAACTAGAACTGAACTAGAACTGAACTAGAACTGAACTAGAACTGAACTAGAACTGAACTAGAACTGAACTAGAACTGAACTAGAACTGAACTAGAACTGAACTAGAACTGAACTAGAACTGAACTAGAACTGACTAGAACTGAACTAGAACTGAACTAGAACTGAACTAGAACTGAACTAGAACTGAACTAGAACTGAACTAGAACTGAACTAGAACTGAACTAGAACTGAACTAGAACTGAACTAGAACTGAACTAGAACTGAACTAGAACTGAACTAGAACTGAACTAGAACTGAACTAGAACTGAACTAGAACTGAACTAGAACTGAACTAGAACTGAACTAGAACTGAACTAGAACTGAACTAGAACTGAACTAGAACTGAACTAGAACTGAACTAGAACTGAACTAGAACTGAACTAGAACTGAACTAGAACTGAACTAGAACTGAACTAGAACTGAACTAGAACTGAACTAGAACTAGAAACTGAACTAGAACTGAACTAGACTGAACTAGAACTGAACTAGAACTGAACTAGAACTGAACTAGAACTGAACTGAACTAGAACTGAACAGAACTGAACTAGAACTGAACTAGAACTGAACTAGAACTGAACTGAACTGAACAGAACTAGAACTAGAACTAGAACTGAAACAGAACTGAACTAGAACTGAACTGGAACTGAACTAGAACTGAACTAGAACTGAACTAGAACTCTAACTGAACTAGAACTCAACTAGAACTCAACTAGAACTCAACCTAGAACTGAACTAAATAGAACTAAACTTGAACTGAGTTAGGATCCTAGTTTTTATACTTGATACAACCATCTTTGAGCTACTCAAAGGAGCTGAGGACATAAAATAAAAGTAGAAAATGTTTCGCAACACTATAGATTTTCATTTGAAATCCCTAAAAAATAAAATTTTTGAAATTGACATTCTACAACAGAAAGAAATTCTAAAACAAAATTTTTTCAGTTCACTCAAAATTTTTCTACATTTTCCAACAAAATTTTAAATCTGTCTCTAATAAAATCGGATATATACAACTTTTTTTATTTTATACAAATATTAAACATAAAACAACTAAAAACAGTTGGCAATAGAATAAAATTACAACATTTTGGACACCGTAAGAGGAACGGAAAATCTATCATAAGTCAACCTTCGAAAAGTTTAATTTATACATATAAATAAAAGTTTTACAAAAATGTCTGGACATAATCCAAATTATACACAACAATTAAGTGCCAATTGCCCGAGAGGTGCACGAACTTATTCAAGTGCTGGAAGACCATTTACCCCAGCAGATCTAAAACCGTGTCCCTTGGAATCGTCATATGAACGCAGTAATAGAAGTTTATGTTTTCCTAATACTGATGATTCTACGCAAGATATTTGTCCAAATATGGTGGGAATTTAATGTACAATGACTATAATATATTTTTGTAAATTGAAATTTTCCCGTTAAAGTCCAGCAAAGAATATTCTGGCAGAGCCTTTGATCCTTCTCTAGATATATCACGTATTCGAATGGAACGTTCGCAGCAGCCGTTTCAACATAAGCAGGCTAGTCAAAGAGGCTAGTCGTTTAAATTTGGAATATGAAATGGCTAGAAATAAGGAGATAGCTTTGGGACGTTTAAGAGCTGAGCAAGCAGCAGCTTGTCCAAGACCTCCTCTCCACTATGAGAGGCAGGCAACTGCAAGTTGTAAGCCACAATTGGCGGCAAGCGCTAGAGGTAGAGAATTCGACTTAAGAGCGGAAATTCAACGTCAGCTAGCGGAGGCGGTAAGTTTTTTATTAATTGGTACGAAATTTATATCTGTTTTTTTTTTTAATTTTTAAGGAATCGCCTAATGTTTGTATGAAACCCGGACGTGTTAATATAAATAGGGGACGTCCAGTGGATGTGGAATAGGGTAGGTTTTAACAAACAAGGAAAATGCTTTTTGTCATTATTTTTATTGACAGGTTTATGATTATAATATGCAAGCATTGCACTCCAGCTGGCAGAAGCGGTCGAGCTTTGGATCTACAAAGGGACTTGACCTTCCGCCGTTTAAATTTGCCTACTCCCTAAGCAACAGCAACGTGCTACCTCTTGCCCTACACCCGTACAATATAGTTCTCCTAATTCTACTATACAACGTTTGCCTAGAATATGTCCGCGACCATCTCAATCTGTTTGTGTGAGTCCCACACGATCTATTTCACCTTCAGAGGGGACTGTCAGTCCTTATGCAACTCCAATGCATGACCGAACTACCAGATCAGTGACCCCGGTATGTCGACCCTTACGTACACCAGTTTGTCCGGTTGACGAAGAGGCTGTAAATCTCCCTCCAATATTACAAAAACTACAATGACCACTACCACTACAAGGGTAAGATTGTATATTTTTGATGAAAGTAATTAGATTTCATTTTTAAGATTTGAATGATCCATTCTAATCGGATTAAAGGTTTTATGCTATCGTGATTTTAAATGCCATTTTTTAGTAACTTGTAAAATTTCTTAACAATAAAAATCATTCCATTGCAGCCCTTCACTCCCCAGCAACTCCGATTTGTCCGACACCCCAAAAATCACCCAATATAACAACTGAATTGTATGAAGATCAAACGCCTAGACGCAAGGCACGGGTAAGAGAAAATGCCCTTTTCTAACAAACCTAAAATTGTTTAAACTAAATTTAAAAAATTGGTAGAATATTTCTCATATTACTCAAGATAATACTCTTCAATTGGATTCGGGTTATGGACGAACACCAGCCAAAGGTTTTGCACCACAGACACCTTTAAAAACTCCCGGACAACCATCAAATGCAAGTTTCCATAAAACCATAAGCCCTTCGACAATGAGAGACAACATTACCCAAATGGAATCAATGAGGCTTGATGAAAGTATGAATTCAAAAGCTAAAACATTTTTAAACAAAACGGTAATAATATTATCGGATATAACTGAATAAAAATTAAATGATCTATTTTTGAAGCAACCGGTTCCACCACCTCCGCCTCTACCGCCTTCGGATCCTAATAGTACAAACTGCGTAAGTATAAGTCTATATTATAGATATATATAATAAGGCCGTGTCTACTTGTCACACTACAACAAGTGTACTCGTATTACGAGAAACGAATATACTCGAGTTTACTCATCAACTAAAAACTTATACACTCTCCGTACTAGAGACATATTTTATTACTCATAGTATTTGCTATCTTAACTATTTAGCGAGATTTGCAAAGAACTTATCGTTCTGGTGATCAGAGCCCACGTTGTCCAGCTCCCACTATTCCAACGACGAGAAATTTTAACCAATCTAGTTATTATAATAATGTAAGTATATCAATTATGTTAGAAATATTAATTTTAAAACTATATATCTGCTCTAGGGCACTTGTCTTATGGAAGAAGACTATAGATCCCTACCTAACAGAACCTACCCCCGTACAGTGCAAACTCAAAGATCTCAATACTGCCCAGCTCCAACAAATGAGTCATATTATGTAAGTCTATCGTATTATTCAAAATAATATTGTCCTTTTTATCTTTTTAGTACAATGCCTCGCTGTTTGCGGAACCCAGCCAATATCACAAAAGGCAATGTGAATATCCTGACAAGTCGTATATAGATCTTACGGATGAGACACAATATTTAGGTGATGATATGGATATCAGTGGTCAAGATGAAGTAGATCTTTTCAAATTTTATTTTATATATCCTCATAACTAATAATTTTTCTTAGTTATTTTCCCGTTCCGCTTGCCCTGCCAAGCGTGAAGACCCCAGCCAAATGCATTCTTGGCGAATTACTCCTGAGGATCTTACTTGCTGTGAACGCACTGGCTATGAAACATTCCAAAGTCAACAGCCAGATTTAAGTTCCACTATGGTACAGACCTATGCCATCTCAACAAAGTGCTGATTATGGTTAGTTTTGATACCGTTATTCTGCCAAAATATTTCATTTTATACCACCATAGGGTGCTGATTTTGAGGCCACAGAATATCAAGAATTGCCTTCATCTTTGAAACCTCAAGCTCCCACATGTCCTCCTTGTGAACAACCCAAAGCTAGTTTGTTTCGCTGTTTAGCTAAGAAGTTAAGTTCTACTTATGATTTTATTTCCTCTTTGGTAGCACCACAAAAATCAGCAATAACATTGCCAACGGATCAGACAACGGGTCAAGTATTTGATGCAACGGTGAGTTTGAAAATAAAATGGTAACTAAACTACTTTAG